>NC_060124.1:159080440-159335440 GCF_021461395.2 Schistocerca americana | reverse complement strand
TTGTTTTGTATTTAGTTTAGCGAGTGATTTCTGCTGGCTTCATTATTTTAAAATTAAAACCAAGGGCTCATTTCCTGAAAGTAAATTCAGTTCAATCTTTCAACAGTCAAAAGCAAACTGCTTGCCTATTTCTAAATTTTACATTATGTTACACTGAGTTTTCTGAAAGTTATTTTGTACATATCAAACTTCAAGTTAAGCCAGTCATTTATTTAAGCAGTAAATTCATTTAACGTTAGTTTGAAAATATAGTATTTCACAATAAGTAATTGAAAGCTCAGTGCTGTCTGATTCATTTATTTTCTCGTGAACTGTTGTGCTGTGGAGAGGTGTGACAACCTTTTGATGCCACGCCAGTGATTATTTGCTTAAATTTCTTTGCCATTACCTTTCTAAGGAATGTGGATGTTCATTGCCCTAATGGGCTGACGAACATTTAGTTAGCCCTTCCTTTTAGTTAGTCAGTGTTTTCTGTGTGTTATCAGTGGATTTTGTAGTAAATATTACGTGGTACTCTTTTCCCCCTCGTGTGGTTTGTGGGTGATTGCACTATATTCCACCATTTCAATATTATCACTATTTAGAGTTAATTTTGAACAGATTCTTCTTTCAGAAGAGACTGTTGTACACTTTCCTCCAGCTATCGGTCATTATTTTCCTTCGGTAACGATAGCGTTACTCACTGTAAAATCTCAATAGGCATACGCGATCGCGGTCAGTTATATCGCAATCCGGTAGGCCGATTAGGAAGGTGCACGTTACAAACTTTCTCTGCCTCGTGATGACTGGGTGTTGCGTGATGTCCTTAGGTTAGTTAGGTTTAAGTAGTTCTAAGTTCTAGGGGACTGATGACCATAGATGTTAAGTCACATGTGCTCAGAGCCATTTGAACCATTTTTGAACCACGTTACAAATGTCAGGCTGGCAAGTGGGCTCATTTTGACAAATTCTTTCTGAAACTGAGTCGCTATTGTAGTCATTGAAGTAACATAACATGCCCTCTCTGAACGCATGAAGTTTCATTTCGTTTCCTCCTCTGCTTCTGGTGCTTCGCTGTTTTTGTCAGGTAGCGTATTTTGTTTGGTGTCGCGTGTTAATAATAATGGGGCTCTGGAGACGTGGAGGAAGATTCCGTTGAGCGCAACACAACACTTGTTGCTCGCAGCATTTGGACTGCCGGTGGCTCGTAAGGTAGGCGCGTAATGGAGCATCGGGGCTGGCGTAATGTATGCAGCACGCACGGAGTAATGACCGCCACAGCACTTAACCCTGAATGCTGAGCGCGCGGCCGTTGGCAGCCCTGGCAGAACGGTGGCGCCTCGCGAATGCGCAACTAACCACTGTTTGCCGATTCCTCGACGTGTGTGTGCCCTGGAGCGCGTCGAATCAGCCGTAGTGAGCGCAGATTGAGCCGTTTAGTCTGATGACTGCGACAGATCAGCTTGCTTACACCTTGTCGGGAATGCAGGACGGGAAATGGATTGCTAGCCCATCAGCCTTTTGGGGACTACGTATACTACATCTTTCAATGGTGGTGCCTTACTTTTGTAACCTTTTTTGTCCGTTGAGAATAACTGTGCATAGAGTGTCTCCTATTTATTGGAGACTAATTTCCTTCTTGGTGCTTCCACCTCCTCCCCTCTCGCACCATCCGACCTCCCACCCCTTCCAGTTTGATTCTATTGTAGGATAAAATGAGTTATACGTGCAGTGAACTGAATTCTAACGGGGAAAGGCAGGGAAATAGATAAACCAAAAATTCTCAAAATATGTTCTAAACAAGCAGCTGACCAAGACATATGTAGTAGTTTCAACTGAATTACTAACAGCGCTGTATTAACTTTATTAATTTTTGACGCTAATCTCAGGAACTAGAGTAGGGTTTAAATGGCTCTGAGCACTATGGGACTTAACATCTGAAGTCATCAGTCCCCTAGAACTTAGAACTACTTAAACCTAACTAACCTAAGGACATCACACACATCCATGCCCGAGGCAGGATTCGAACCTGCGACCGTAGCGGTCGCGCGGTTCCAAACTGAAGAGCCTATAACTGCTCGGCCACACCGGCCGGCAACTAGAGTAGGGATTTTGACACGATTCTCACTAACAGATGCACTGATTCTTGGACATGTTTTGTGTACTTAATTAATTATCGCTGTGGCAAACAAGTCTTAGGAAGCCGCGACAGCTCGCTACTAATATCTACATTAAAGCGCCAAAGAAATTGGTATCGGGATGCGTATTCAAATACAGAGCTATATAAACAGGCATAATACGGCGCTGCGGTCAGCAACGCGTATATAATACAAAAAAATGACTGGCGCAGTTGTTACTGCTCCTACAATGGCAGGTCATCAAGATTTAAGTGAGTTTGAACGTGGTGCTATAGTCGGAGCACGAGCAATGGGACACAACATCTCCGGCGCAGCGATGAAGTTTGGATTTCCCGTACGACCATTTCACGAGTATACCGTGAATATCAGGAAGCCAGTAAAACATCAAATCTCTGATATCGCTGCTGCCGGAAAAAGATCATGCAAGACCGGGACCGACGACGAGTGAAGAGAATCGTTCAACTCCTGATAGAACTGCAATCCTTCCGCAAAATGGTGCACATTCCAGTTCTGGGCCATCAACAAGTGTCAGCGTGCTAACCGTTCAACGAAACATGATCGACATGGGCTTTCGGAGCCGGAAGCCCACTCGTGTACCCCTGAGGACTGCACGACACAAAGCTTTACACCTCACCTGGGCCCGTCAACACCAACATTGAATTGTTGATGATTGGAAACATATTCCTGGTCGAACGAGTCTTGTTCCAAATTGTATCGAGCGCATGGAGGTGTACGGGTATAGAGACAACAAATCAGCGAAGAGCTTTTCGATATTTTTGATAATAACACTTGCCTGGAAGTGACTTATAAGTTCTTGTAAGTTCGAGGCGCCCTCCATCGGTAATGCTGGAATCCAATATGGTGATGTTCCATTCTAAGCCTTGATGACACCTTCCACTCTCGCAGGCATACGTTCAGTCAGGTGCTGGAAAGTTTCTTGGGGAATGGCAGCCAATTCTTCATGGAATGCTGCTCTGAGGAGAGGTATTGATGTCTGTCGGCAAGACCTGGAACGAAGCACGAAGTCGGTGTTCCAAAACATCCCAAAGGTGTGCTATAGGATTCAGGTCAGGACTCTGTGCAGGCCACTCCATTACAGCAATTTTACTGTCGTGTGACCACTCCGCGATAGCTCGTGCATTATGAACAGGTGCTCGATCGTGTTGAAAAATGCAGTCGCCATCTTCGAAGTGCTCTTCAACAGTGGGAGGCAGGAAGCTGCTTAAAACATCGATGGCGGCCTGTGCTGTAATAGTGCTACGCACAACAAGGGGTGCAAGCTCCCTCCATGAAAAACACGGCCGCACTATAACACCACCGCCTCCTAGTTTTGCTCTTGGGATTACACAAGCTGTCAGATGACTTTCCCCGCGCATTCGCCATACACACACCCTGCCATCGGATCGTCACATTGTGTACCGTGATTCGTCACTCCTCGCAACGTTTTTTCACTATTCAGTCGGTCAATGTTTACGCTCCTCACGCAATGTTTACGCAAGCTAGGCGTCGTTTGTCATTTACAGTTGTGATGTGATACTTATGAGAAGCCGCTCGACCATGAAATCCAAGTTTTCTCACCTTCCGCCTAACTGTCATAGTGTTTGCAGTGGATCCTGGTGCAGTTTGGAACTCCTGTGTGACGGTCTGGATAGATGTCTGCCTATTACACATTACGACCTTCTTCAACTGTCGGCGGCCTCTGTCAGTCAACAGGCGAGATCGGCCTGTACGCTTTTGTGCTGTATGTGTCACTTCACGCTTCCACTTCAGTCTCTCATCCGAAACAGTGGACCTAAGGAGTTTAGGAGAGTGGAAATCTCGCGTACAGACGTATGACACAAGTGACGCCCTATCACCTGACCACGTTCAAAGTCCGTGAATTCCGCGGAGCGCCCCATTCTGCTCTCTCACGATGTCTTATGACTACTGAGGTTGCTGACATGGAGTACCTGACAGTAGGTGGCAGCACAATGTATCTAATATGACGCAATATTTCAAAGAACAGTGACTATGTCTTGCGACAGAGCGACAGAGGATGTCATGGAGTGTAATAACATTGTACGACTATTTCTAACAGGATGGAATGGCTGTAACGCTGTCCCAAACAGAAACTGCCCATATTTTGAAACTGACCTTTTATGTAGATATATTATCACCGTAACGGTAAATTATTATTAATTATCAATTTAGTGTATTCACGTATCATTGGTTTAGTATTTTGTCATATTTTAAGAACATGTTACAATATTGCTATTGTCTTCGAAATAAAGTCGACTCTTTAAAGTATTGGCGTACATCATTACTGATTGGGACCGCGTAATTAGGTACATGCTATGAAATGGGATGAAACCCTGTGGCCGCACGTAGCTTCTCTTCCTCAAATATCTCCGAAGAGTACGCGGAACTTAACACCGTATAAGACAGGCAGAGCACCACCGCAATGCCAACAGGTCCACCTGTTCTTGCTTACAGTGAAGCATTTCCCCAAGGTGTTGAATTACGTATCACTGGCTTCGCTGTGCCATGCGAAACGAGGTACACACAGCTCAACAGTTCTCGTTCTAAATCTTTGAGAGGATGCCTAAATTCGCGCACCGAAAGGAAAACTTCACACCATCGCTGTGGAAATAGCTTTTATCCGAAAGTCCTCTCACTCTAGATGAAGTTTATGGACGCCGTAGTTTATACAGGGTGATTCGGTGATGGTGTTACAAACTTTCAGGTATGATGGAGGATGGTAAATACGTCAATCTGAGGTAAGGAACCCTGGACTGCAAAGGAGCGAACTGAAAACGGTAAGCGAGAACTGTTGTGTTACCAGTGACAGTGGAATGCGGTACCGTTGTTGCTAAGATTGTAGGGTGGGCGGTACCGAGGAGCACTTAGGGTCCAAAACGTTGGAGTCCCACTTTCGATTGAGGGTTCCTGAATACCTGGATTTGACTTTCCTATAAAATGGATAGACACACGAAGTTCTGTTTCTCTGCCAACACATTTACCTGATCTCACCCCCGCTTGATTTGTTCTTGCGGTGTCATGTGAAAAGAATTGTGTGCGAGACGTCTGTAGAAAGTGAAGAGGGTATCTTCGTAAGAATATTCGCTGGCTGCGACACCGTTCAAATGACAGAGGAGAAACTAGAACGGGTACGACAGAAGTTTGCGCAAAGACACCATGCCTGCATTGACGCTGGGGGACGTCACTTTGAACAACTGTTGTAAATGTAGCAGCTTCTGAAACTTCTGCAGGTAAACTGAATTCATTATTACTGTAGCGTTGACTTAGTATTTTCGGTCTGTTTGACATTAAGTTACGTGCGCCGTTACTAGTCCATCAATATAAGTAATTATTGAGGGCATTGGGAAGTATTCATCGGGAATTCTGTACATCGTGATCAGTTTTCTGAAGTCGGTGCCCTTAATTTGAGCGCTGCGCTTGGCTAAGGAGGAGCTTGAGTGGATTTTCGTTTGTACTTACCTTAGATTTTACATCTACCGTTGTCGATAGTCCCTACAAGTTTTCAACGTCGTCACAGGATAACCCTTTATATGAGTGAAGTGTGGTTAGCACATAGTTCCATTTTTCCTCACTTTTAGTAATTTAATATCTCGAAACTGTTCCTAGAAAAGCCAATCTCCTGATACTGCTATTAAATGATCAAAATATTTCTACTTGTGTATTCTTTACAGACTCGCATCTCATAGATGATCAATGATTTCGCTTCCGTGTGGAGCTACGGTCAATAAAACTTTTTGAAAGATATAACCGCCATTTGAGTGTTTAAGAGGTTTTCCACAATCTAGATTTCGGCCTTAGACCAATATCAGTTGTCACAAATATTGAAACTCGTTAGACTTCAGCAGAACAAAAGTCAGTGGTTGCTTAGACAGAGTGTACCGAAGTTTAAAACCTGTGAGTTGGTCATTTATTTTACTCCACAACTATATCAAGTTAAGAAGTCATTGATCATTGTCAACAAAGGGAAAGAAACATGTTTCGTTGTTCACACAATGCCACTCTGAAACAAAGTTAACTACTCCCAAAAGTTTCCTCCAGCTGTTTTCCATGAAATGAGGTGTCTGATGCTTACCAGTCCAGCAGACTGTCCTGCGGAAGTTATCGTCAACAGCTGGCCACGATTTCCCTGCTTCCACATCGACTGAGACGTCCATTTAACACGCATAATTCAAGGAAAGTAGTAAGCTTATTTCTTATTGGCGCCGCCTACCATTCAGCCCAGCTCTCTCTTCCAGAGGATGCTACCTTCTGAGGAACAAACACGCAAATGCAAACTGGTAGCAAAATTCCATTAACGCAATAGAATATTTCCCCTCCGTAGGGGTGGGGGTGGGAGGGCGGGGGGAAGGAGCTGATGAAATGGCACTTTTACCCGGACAGCTAAGCTTGTCATTTGCATACTTGTGCCATCAGGTCACCCAGTACAAGAATTCAGTTCCACTGGAAAACTGCCGGGTGGTTTGAATGGAAGGGTTGCTTCCCGTGGTCTATTCAGAAAAGTAGGAGAGGCCGAATGTTTCCTGTGTCTTACATGCCAGAAGTTAATCTTTCTGGTGTTCAATACAGTAATGTAGGAATTCAGTTTATCCATAACACAATATTTGGTATGGAGATCACGGCATTATCACTTAGTGTAGTGCTCATCACACTCGCCCTCACCGGCCAAATGGTGGTGAAGTACTATTACGTTAGCGACGTCGTCCATGCAGGTGATCTAGATACTCAGTAGGTACAGACATTCCTGTTAATCATCTTTAAAGAAAAATATCCACTGTACGATCACGTAGGACCGAAAATTTATGGTGATATCCCCTTTCTGTTGATCTGCCCTATCCGATTTTCAGGGTTTCGATGTCAACACGACCTTTAACTAAAAGATATAAACAAAATGAAACACATTTAGCTAGCTCTGCCGGCAGCTGGTGACCTGCACTGATACAACCCTGACGCGCTTGACTGAAAACAAAAAAATCCTGTGAGAGAGAACTACATGACTGATCAAAATGTTAGTCCGCGACGTGTCTTTTTATGCACGGAAGTGCGCACTCGGTGCGTGTACCGGCTTTTGTCAACACAACAGCCTCGTCTAGCACAACATGTCGTACCAGCGGCAGAACGATAAGCTGTGCTTGCTGGACATGGCCTGGCCTCCCACGCCGTGCCGCAGTGTATGCGACCGGCTTGTTGACTCACAACACGAATGACGTCAGTGCAGACTTCCACTAGCGGATGTGCATTTACTCGTGTTGCCTTATTACCTCGTGAAAGTATCTCCCGTGTCGTGTGCACCATAAATCAAGGTACTCCTTTGGAAATGAAAAGTAGAACAAAGTATTTTTAAAATCTGTATATCGTGAAAGGGTGACAGTTTATACCGCAGAAGTGCATTATTGTGAGCCTTATGTAGACAGTAAGGGCAATATCCTACGAGCTATTAAGGAGACGGCCAACGGCAATGCCGCAGTGGTAACACTTGTTCCCGTCACTTCACCTAAGTTAAGTGCTGTCGAGCTTGCCTGGTACTTGGATGGGTGACCGATCAGATCTGTCTAGCGCTTTTCCTTAAGGAGAGCGCACTCAGCTCTTGTGACGCCCATTGGTAGTCTACTAGATTGAGAAGTAGCGGCTCCGGTAACGAAAAGTGAGAACGGCTGGAAGAGTGCTGGCCACATCCCCATCCATAACAGCATCCAGTGACGCCTATGGCCTGAGGATGACACGGCAGTCGATGGGCGTCGTTGGGCTTTCAGAGGCCTCTTTGGACGGATTTTGCTTTGTTAGGTATACTACTGCAACAGAACAATGAGCGTAGCTTATCGCATTAACTACCAGTTTTACTTGAAACATGTACGAGGCGCGGACCGTTTGACACGTACTGGCCACAGAAATGCATCCACAGATCCATAGACCGTGCTATTAATTATATTCAATGGGCCGATATTTAACGCCGTCTCTTCTGAAGAATTATTCTATACATCTTGCAGATTCGTACACTGAAGCGCCAAAGAAACTGGTATAGGCATACATATTCTAACACGGAGACATGTAAATAGGCAGCATACGGCGCTGCGCTCGGCAACGCCTGTAGAAGACAACAAGGTCTGGCGCAGTTAGATCGATTACTGCTCCTACAACGGCAGGTTATCAAGATTTAAGTAAGTTTGAACGTGGTATTATAGTCGGCACACCAGTGATGGGATACAGCACCTCTGAGAGAGCGATGAAGCGGCGATTTTCCCGTACGACCATTTCACGAGTGTACCGTGAATATAAAAAACCCGGTAAAACATCAGATCTCCCACATCGCTGCGACCGGGAAAAGATCCTGCAAGAACGTGACCAACGACGACTGAAGAGAATCGTTCAACGTGACAGCAGGGGAACTCTTCCGCAAATTGCTGCACATTTCAGTGTTGCGCCATCGACAGGTGTCAGCATGCGAACCATTCAACGAAACATCATCGCTATGGGCTTTCGGAGCCGAAGGCCCGCTCGTGTACCCTTGATGACTGCACGACAGAAAGCTTTACGTCTCGCCTGGGCCCGCCAACATCGACATTCGACTGTTGATGGTTGGAAACATATTGCCTGGTCGGACGTGCCTCGTTTCAAATTCTATCGAGCGGATGGACGTGTACAGGTATGGAGACAATCTCATGAATACATGGACCCTGCATGTCAGCAGGGGACTCTTCAAACTGGTGGAGACTCTGTAATGGTGTGGGGCGTGTGCAGTTGCAGTGATATGGGATCCCCGATACGTCTGGATACGACTCTGCCAGGTGACACGTACCTAGGCATCATCCTGTCTGATCGCCAGCATACATTCATGTCCATTGTGCATTCCCACGGACTTGGGCAATTCCAGCAGGACAATGCTACAATCCCACACATCCAGAATTGCTACAGAGTGGCTCCAGGAACACTCTTCTGAGTATAAACAATTCCGCTGGCCACCAAACGTCTCTGATATGAACATCTTTGAGCATATCTGGGCTGCTAGAAGGCTGGCTGTTCGCATTTGTCTTTGTGCTTCCAGCAATCATAATGTAAGTATCGTGGGCTGTAGTTGTAAATCATTCTTAATATACCTACTCATTTTGAGTTACAGATATGTTTCTTCTTTATTAATTCACCAGGTCACATGTTTGTCTCGATATTTATTGTGTTACAAGTTCTATTTTTCAGAATTTTTCATCGGGAAGACGCAATGCATCGATGTGACACCGATCAGCCATTGGCAAGATTTCATTACTGATTTGCAATGTTCGTTCTTACTTATTGAACGACCAGAACCTTCACTCATTCAAAGAAGACGGCTGAGTTTTTTCCAATCAATCGTACAGCATAGAGCGGTCATGAAATCGCAATATACAAGTTACGTTTTGTAAAACTCCATCGGTCGACATCCTCTGTTGCGTCGCTTCCAACGCCATTTTGTAACACTTGCAAACTTCATTCTAGTAAAATTTTGAAATATTTTAGTTGGCGGACGTGGAAGCCAACTCACAGGTTATCGTCTTCTTCGGAGACGGTGACTGTATATGCTTTCAGTGCTTGCACTGCTGCTTCATCTCAGGGTCATCAACAATCCATACAGGTGAGGCAGCTTTAGATATAGACTGACCTGACGAAGACGTAACGTTTCCGCTGCCAACCCGGTTCGGAGTGCTTTTAGATGCCTGCGAACAGTCGTGGAATCCAAGTGGCGGCGATATTTGTCGTATCCTTACAATATGTCTTGAAGTGATCCAAGATTGGATTACAACTTTTTTCACTGTAAACTCGACTGTGATTCGCCGGGCTTTGAGCAGCATGGCCCTCAGTTCTTTCGTAATTCCAGTCCTTCACAGACGGGTGGCGTGTCCCGTGGTTCTTCGTGATTCTTAGTCGTTTGACCACTTCGAGGAGTGTCAGCGCCACCTAACCACTCTGTCATACAATTGGCGGCTGTTGTCGTGCACCCCCACCAACTCAGCATGGATTGTTGCAGCTGTCGCTCTTCTTCAAATGCGGAAAACAGATTACCGCGCGGTACTCCTCCACTTTATCAATGACCTAGCTGCAAAATTTTGTTTCGGAGCCTGTAGCGACTTCCTTCACTTCTGCTGCGCGGGCATTTTAATGTGCGAGATGAATGCAAACATGTACTTGCAGACAAATCATAAATTAATTACGTAAGTTTTATCGAGGTGGTAATCAGAACTTTACGATTAACCCTTTAAACTCTTCTCGGGTGTCCCGGCCGGCTGAATAGTTTCTGGTGCACGAATACTCGGTAACGAGGCCTGATGTCATTATCAAGTAACTACTGGGGAGTGATATTTCGTTGTGAGATGTTGTAATGGTTAATCATGGTCTTCTGTTCTTCTATGAAGGCCTCGTTATCTGAGCTGTTTCTTCATACGTTCTTGTTGAGCCACTGCGAGCGGCTTTTCTACTGGCGGCCTTGCTGGTGCTGATCTGAAACAGATATAAAAAGTTACATTACTGCTCTGCAAGGAACAATATTATTTCTTTAGCAGGTGTGCCCACCAGTCAGTCGAACAACTCCATCAGGGTCATTCCAACCCTTCTAAAGGTGGCTAAGTCCACTGTTAGTCACGTAACGGTCAAGTGGAAACTCGGAAGGAACAACCACAACCAAATCAAGAGCAGGCAGATCTCGTCTGCTGACGGACACCGACCGTCTGGCATTGCGAAGATTGGCTGTAGAAACCGCGCGTATCAGCGAGGGGAGTCTGTCTTGAGATCCAAAGTGCCACCAGTTAACATAACAACTGTTCGTAGGGGTTAAAGAGAATGCGATACAATGGTTGAGTAGCTCCTTATAAACCACATATTTATGTAGTGAATGATAAACGACCTTTGGAGTGGTGTACGAGTGTCACTAGACAACGGATGACTTGAAATGAGTCATGACATGAAATGACGCACCACGATATGCCCTGTTGCAAAATGATGGAAGGGTTTGGGATTCGTGAATGTTTGGAGAACGTTAGCTGGCATCATGCCGACAGTGAAGTGAAGTGAAGTGCGGAGCAGGTGCTGAAGTGGTGCAACGCAACCGGGGGGGGGGGGGGGGGGGGGGGGGGGCGTGGTAATGGTGTGTTTCCCATGCTGAGCTTAAAAATTGCCAAATGCGCGAGGGTATGTACATATTGCACAGCACCGTGTCCTGCTGCGTTCAGCTATGCTGTTTCTCCCTTCAAATAATAATTTTTTTACAAGTTGAGATTTGAAAACTGTTAATTGTTGTTGCATATTGTCTTTAAAGATCGTGATGTGACGACTTCTCTCTCATTGGCTTGACCACAACAATACAGTTAATAATAGTTAATAATAAGTACTACTGTTAACCGCTTACACTACAGTATATTTTAACATGAGTTTGACCACAATAACGCATTTAATAACTAATGTTACTATTAACTGATTGACCAAATTTATTTTACAGAGTATTCCGTATTAGCAACTGTAACGTTAGATTGACAGTTAATGACAATCGTTACGATGAATTGCTTACACTTAAACATAATGAGTTGACAGAATTTGCTATAAACACAATTACAACTTTAACCATTGGCCTGCATAGAACTTATTTAGCATCTGTAATAATACTGACTGCGAGAGAATTACTTTACTATTATATAAGTTAATATTTTCATTGACTTCATATAGTAAAACTCCTTACTGTTCACAGAAATATTATAAGTGCCCAAGTCGAGGCCTAGTCTCAAGTTGGGCTTAAAGTCAAAATTCATTGAGCAAATGTTTAGCAATTGTGGTGCTCAGCTTCTCCGCTAATATGAAAGCGAAACAATTTAAACCGTTGCATGTCGTGCGCCTTTCGCACGTTTAGTTTCATATTTGCCGCCTATTGGCGGCGCCTGCAGCTCGTCAGCGATGATGATCGAACAGCTAAGAATGCTAAATGCTGAAAAAACTTAAAGAATTTGTCGTGGAATGGTATTTACAGTACTTACATAATTCCAACAAATGCTCTATAATAATGTTTTGAAACATTTACACACACACACACACACACACACACACACACACACACACTATCGTTACAATTAACTGCATACACTAAAACATATTCAATTAAGAGAATTTTTCATAAACACAATTACAACTTAAACCATTGGCCTGCTCACACACACGCACACACACACACACACATTTATGAATTTGGTCAGCTATGGACCGCACACAACTTAAGACTTATGGTGTTTCTTTTCCTTCCTTTTTTCCCAGTACTTCTTCATTTTCTCGCCAACTGTTCGTCTCTGCTCATCTGTCCACACTCTCTTGGGTCGAGGTTTTGGCTCATGTTTTCTATCAGTAGCCTCAAGTGATTCCTGTCACGTATTATTTCTTCTGTAACGCCTATTTTGTTGACGTCTTTCTGTACTGCTTCTATCCATCCTACAGTTTTTTCTAGCTTACTAACGTAATTAAAAATATTCTTTGTAATCCGTGTTTCTTCCATTCTTTTTAAATGTCCATAAAATTTTAGCCATCTCTTTCTCATTGTATCTGTGATCTTTTCTGTATTTTTGTACAAGTCTTCATTTCTCCTTTTAATCCATCTATTTTCCTTGTTTTTCTCAGGACCTAGAATTTTTCTCAGTATTTTTCTCTCTCTTTCTTCTAGTTCTCTTAATTCGCCTTTCTTATTCAATGTTAGGCACTCTGATCCATACGTTGCTTGTGTCCTAATAACTGAATTATAATGTCTAATCTTCGCTTGTATGGCTATTGATTTCTTATTGTAGTATTTTTGTGTTAATTTATATGCAAATTCTAACTTTTTTTATTCTTTCTTTATTTGTTGTGTTATCCAGTCCATTGGCTTGGATCCACTCACCCAGGTATTTGAATCTATCAACTCTTTTAATTTTTCGACCATTAACATCGAAAGCAAACAGAGGAGAGAGCGAAATCTGTAATGGCGCTCTTTTTCTAATACCCAAAAACTTATAATGTAATTCTAAGATACACCTTTCTTATTATATAGTTATTCTTTGATGATTACATT
Source organism: Schistocerca americana (assembly GCF_021461395.2). Lineage (NCBI taxonomy): Eukaryota > Metazoa > Arthropoda > Insecta > Orthoptera > Acrididae > Schistocerca > Schistocerca americana. The sequence continues at coordinate 159,322,261 of NC_060124.1, read as the reverse complement.
AATTACAAAAAATAGTTTTTGATAGTAAAATACGTATTGCGTTCTCGACACACAATGATTCTTAGCGTTAAGTGAATGTTTGTTAGAAAAAGATTTACGTTATTGTATATTATTCATCGTTCGTAAGGCCATGTTATACAGCAGTGGAACACATCTTAGATGATGATTGTATCAGCATGACAAGCATCTTTCCAGAAAGCAGCGCTTGCGGGGCAATGGTCTGCGGATAATACCATTCATGAAGTGTAGTGACCGCTCAGAGTGCTGGAGTCAACACAGTGGAACACATTTGGAAGTCAAAACGTCAGCTTCCCTCCAGACCTCCCTGTCCAACATCTCAACTTTCTTTGGTTTCTGTACTCGAGGAAGAATACGCAGCTAAGCCTCCGCAGATATTTAGACACGGAACGTTTCCCGAGCAAATTTCGCGTCATAAAGGTGAAGGGTGGACAGAACTTATTTTGATGTCCACTAATAGTTGTCCGTATACTTTTGATCTGGAGGTGTAATCTCTCATTATTAATAAACGCCATGACAGACTTTTTACAGAGCCTTGTGAATTCTTCTAGGCGGTATGATGGAAGATAACGACGTCCTTTCATATTTATTGGTCAGTGATGAGGCTTTGTTCCTTTTTAAGTGTAGAAGTGAACCGCCAGACAGTAAAAATATGGAGACTGCAACAACGACATGCCACAGTCGAACGCTATCTGGGCTGTCCTACAGTAATCTCGTACGTGTTGTTTCGTTTAATAGGAAAAGATTTACGATCGATTCCTTTTTTTGGGAACAGACTTTCACACAAATCACGTCCCTCGTACTGTGCGAAAATGTCCCAAAAATTTTAATTTGCAGTAGGACAGAGAAGCATCCCATTCGCACTTGCGTGTTGAAAGTGTTTCGTAATAGAACTGACTCAACGATGCATCGCCTTGAACCACTGGCTGATTTCACGGTGAGTGATTTATGCGTGCGTGTATACGTGCGCGTGTGTGTGTATGTGTGTGTTTGTGTCTGCGTCTGTCTCTGTGTGCGCGCCCGTGCGTGTGTGAAAAACTGCGTCTACGTGCTTCCCCTTCCAAGAGCTTTGGGTGAAGTTCAACGGCGCACAGCAATAGCAGAGAACGCACTAAATCAAAGCATGCACGCAAACGCATGGGACGAGCTAGACCACCGTCCGGATATTTTTCGTGTGCACGGTGCAGGTCACAATGAACATTTGTGGACGGTAAATGCGAACTTTGATCCTAAACTTAACTGTAACAACTACGTCACGTCTGTAAATGGTAAACGATTTACTTGGTTTTGTAAACCAAGTTAAATCCTATCTCGTGTTTCTATACTCATTCGTATCGATATTTAGTTCTCGTGAAACTGAATGAATCTTTCGAAAAGCCTGGAGCAGTTAATTACAAATGGACGTTGTCAGCGCTGCTGATATACATTTATTGTTAATTTTACACGTTTCCTTTGCAGCATTCGTACTGAATTTATTAATTAACGATCTTTGGACAATATTTACAGTAACAGAATTTTTATATGTGATTCGTGTTGCTGTTCTCTATTGATCTACACCGATTTGTCTTTTAGTAACACCTAATGGAGTGTCTCTCCCCAATCCCACCAAGTCCGCCGTTGCCGAGAGAAGCTTTGAATCTGGCCACACCATGCCCTATGAAATAAATAAAATGTCCTCTTCTTCGTGGACTTAGTGCTTAAAAAAATGGCTCAAATGGCTCTGAGCACTATGGGACTTAATATCTGTGGTCATCAGTCCCATAGAACTTAGAACTACTTAAACCTAACTAACCTAAGGACATCACACACATCCATGCTCGAGGCAGGATTCGAACCCGCGACTGTAGCAGTCACGCGGTTCCAGACTGAAGCGCCTAGAACCACTCGGCCACTGCGGCCGGCTTAGTGCTTAAAGAAGCGGATTAAACACGACTTGAGCAGAACCAGATGAACAAAGACAGCGGACTGCGTCTTAGCAAGGCCTGAGGTACTGCGCTTAGCATTCCGAGGACACAGCATGGAGCGGAGCGCGGTGCGACCCCACGAACTCAGTCTCCTCCGGAGAAACGATGCAAACCGCCCCCCCCCCCCCAGCCACACTAGGTCGCCATATTAAAACCCACAGGGTTCGGCGGTAGGTACCTAAAACTAACTGTAAGCCTCGTAGCTGATCTTCTGTGGAAAGTGGTTCATGTTAACCTTGGCCTTCATTTGCTTCCTAAGGACACTACTCCAGCCTCGATCTATCGCCTCCAGTTCCACGACCTTCGCATGGAACTTGGCGATAGTACCTTTGTATACACTGATGGCTTTCGGACTGACTGTGGGGTCGGGTGTGCCTTGGTCATTGGCACCCGTGTCTTTGATATCGGCTTCCGGCACACTCCTCAGTATTTACAGCCCAGCTCTTCACCTTTTATCAGGCCACGGAATACATCCAGACACAGCCTTTCCAATTGTGTCCTCTGCTCAGACTCACCTAGTGCCCTCCAAAGTCAATGTGCGCTGTACACTGCTCATCCGTTAGTGCAGCGAGTCCAGGAAAACTGTCACTCACTCACTCTTAGTGGAGCCCGTGTCACGGTTTTGTGGGTCCCTCCCTGGTCATGTCGGTGTTCCAGCAAACGAGGCTGCTGACGCTGCTGCCAAGGCTGCAGTCCTCGTACCTCAGCCCGTGAGTACCTGTATTCCCTCCGATGATGTCTGTATTGTGTGTCAGGAGGTGGTGTCCCTTTGGCGTCGCCAATGGTCCACCCTTCACGGGAATAAGCTTCGGATTATTAAGCCTCTCCCAGCGCCTTGGACGTCCTGCTCTCGACCCTCCCGCCGGGAGGATGTTATTTTAACTCGGCTGCATATTGGACACTGGCTTTTTAGCCATCCTCATTTGCTAAGCGGCGCTACCCCACGACTTTATACACATTGCGCTCAAATTTTAACTGTCCCCAACCTCCTGCTGGAACGCCCTTTTTTTAACAATTTACGTTCCAGTTTGGTTTTGCCATCTGATTTATCAGCCGTTTTAGCGAATGACACTTGGACTGTCGACCGTGTTTTGCTTTTTCTGCCTAAGCAATATGGCGAAGGCCATTTAATGGTTAGTTTTGGACCTCCATTTCTGTATGGTGGTTTTTATACCGTTTTCCACGTGCCTGTTTTTAGCTGTCTCCTATTCTGTCCATAGGGACTGACGTATAGTCGTTTAACTCTCATCTGTGTTCGTGTTGTATAGTTTTGACTTGGGCGCGTATGACCACAGTTGCTTTTGCGCCCTAAAGCAAAGCAAAACAAAACAAAACAAAAACGATTCAATCCAGGATCACCCGAGAATAATTTGTTAGTTATTAACCACGAAAATCTCCATGCGCTTGCAGTTACTGTTTCGGCATCATCTTGAGCAGAACTTAGACGCTAGTCAGCAACTAGACAGTTCTGTGACGTTTATAAAGTAAAGAAACGTAACAGATATAATTTTCAGGCAATCAGGCAGTCCACTAGCCATAGTAACCCAAAATATTCTACCTGAGAAGAGGTTTAAAAAGGAGATGAAATGACCCTTGATCCAAACGAACCACAGAGGGTGGGCAAAAATTTGGAAATACCCACAAACAGAACACAATCCCATGCCCAGTACGATAAAGGAAAATGGTTTGCATTCGAAACTGCTTCCAGTCATCTCGTAATGGATAAATACAGATCCGGTAGGGTTTTCAGGGGAATTTTATATCGTTCTTCGTGCAAAACAGCGGAAGAAGATCTAGTGAGTGCGGTGGCTAACGGATATGGGCCAGTTGATCCTTGCGCTCACAAAACCAGCCTTGGACGATGCAAACTGTGTGAACAGTGGCATTGTCGCCTTGGAACACAGTATCACTATTGGGCAACAAACATTGTACCATGGAATGGACCAGCTCAGCCAGAACGGTCCGATAATCCCTGGCAGTAGTGCTACCTTGCAGAGTAACCATGGCGTCCATGGAATACCTCGATATGGCTGCCCAAACCATCACTGAAAACCCGACATGTTTCACTGTTGGGACGCAGACTCGGCCAGTAACTAACAGTGTGAAAGAAGACTCAGCGGACCAAATTCCTGTCTTCCATTGCTCCACAGTCCACATTTTATGGCTTCAGCAACAGTTTACGGTCACTTTCACATCTTCGGTCCCTTTTTTATTTATATAAATGATATGCCTTCTAGTATTACAGGTGATTCAAAAATATTTCTGTTTGCTGATGACACCAGCTTGACAGTGAAGGATCTTGTGTGTAATATTGAAACAGTAACAAATAATGTAGTTCATGAAATAAGTTCGTGGCTTGTGGAAAATAATTTGATGCTAAATCACAGTAAGACTCAGTTTTTACAGTTTGTAACTCACAATTCAACAAGAACCGATATTTTATCAGACAGAATAGGCATATTATAAGCGAGACAGAACAGTTCAAGTTCCTAGGCGTTCGGATAGATAGTAAGCTGTTGTGGAAAGCCCATGTCCAGGATCTTGTTCAGAACCTAAATGCTGCTTTATTTACCATTAGAACAGTATCTGAAATAAGTGACACATCAACACGAAAAGTAGTCTACTTCCCATATTTTCATACGCTTATGACGTATGGTATTAATTTTTGGGGTAATTCTTCTGATTCAAAAAGGGTATTTTTGGCTCAAAAACGGGCTGTTCGAGCTATATATGGTGTAAGTTCGAGAACCTCTTGTCGACCCTTATTCAAAAATCTGGGAATTCTGACATTGCCCTCACAGTATATATTTTCTTTAATGTCATTTGTTGTTAGCAATATTAGCCTATTCCCAAGAGTTTGCAGCTCTCACTCAGTTAATACTAGGCAGAAATCAAATCTGCATGTAGAATGCACTTCCTTGACTCTTGCGCAGAAAGGAGTGCAGTATTCTGCTGCATCCATTTTCATTAAGCTACCACAAGAACTCAAAAATCTTAGCAGTAGCCCAAACTCTTTTAAGTCTAAACTGAAGAGTTTCCTCATGGCTCACTCCTTCTATTCTGTCGAGGAGCTCCTGGAAGAGCTAAAAAATTAAGCAAATTCCAGTGTTACATTGTTGATTTTCTTCATTTAAACTTATGACTTGTCACCTGAATACGTTTTTTTATATTTCATTTTATCTGTTTCTAATATCGTGCTATAATTTCATGTATTGACTCGTTCCATGACCATGGAGACTTCTCCTTAATTTGGTCCCACGGAACAATAAATAAATAGATAAAACTAATGCTCTGTTTTCGGATAACAGCTCTCCATCCAGTTCCAGCCTTACGGGCTTACGGAGCTCCATCATTTAGTTCTGCAGCGACTTCTGCACCTATCATCGTCTTATTTTTCGTCACAGTCCTCTTCAGTGACCACCATCACGATCACTCAAAAACCACTCTCGTCCACTCGAGACTCAGGTGTCGACGTCTTTGCACTTTCACTGTATGCAGTATTAATTCTTGATAGGTGCCTCTTGACACAGCATTCACTTCGGCTATCTCGGGTACAGAAGCGCCCACCATACAGCATCAACAATGTTCCCACGTTCGGAATCACTTAGATCCGACATAATGCATTCACAACTACATAGAACAGTGTTCTCACCACGACTGACACGTGCAACGTGCTGAGGACAATGCACACGTTCCGTTCGTGGTCAAATGCAACACAGCAACTTGAAGGCTTGGCTAGCATCTGCATTTACGTTCAAACATGCATTTCTAATGCTGTTGCCCTTATTTTTTATCCATCCCGGTACAACACGAATAGCATACCATAAACATTCGTACTGGAAGTAGTAGCTATAAGCTCGCATTAAATGATAACTTTGATATTCATATTGCAAAGACAAGTCCGCAGCTCGTGGTCGTGCGGTAGCGTTCTCGCTTCCCGCGCCCGGGTTCCCGGGTTCGATTCCCGGCGGGGTAAGGGATTTTCTCTGCCTCGTGATGACTGGGTGTTGTGTGATGTCCTTAGGTTATTTAGGTTTAAGTAGTTCTAAGTTCTAGGGGACTGATGACCATAGATGTTAAGTCCCATAGTGCTCAGAGCCATTTGAACCAAGAAGAGACAAAACTATCAGTGAATGCCCAGCAATTCTTACGCAGCTCCCCAATTATTATCTCAACTTCGTGTGCAGCAGGATCCGTATCACATAAAACAGCAATTTTTTCAGGAATATCAGTGTGAAACTAAATTTCTCTGTAAGAAACATGTTTACGAACATAGGGACGTCAAGCTTCCTTAAAGATAGACACCTATACAAGAAATAACCGATATAGTTATAATTTTGACTGTGTTTCTTTTTCTAAGTAACAGACACAAATTCTGAAACAAGATGCAAGGAACATCCAGACGCACTACTAGTGAAAATTCCAAAGAGGTTAACCTTTGCTTGTCATTTAGCGGAGAGCAACATAAACTACTCCGCCGGAAGAGGCCTGAAAAAGCCCACCATTTCCGACAGACCGCCGTGTCATCCTGGGCACGTAGACGTCACCAGGTACGGATACGGAGTGGTATGTGGTCAGCACACCGCTATCCCGGACGTTGCCACTTTTCGTGACCGACACCTGTACTTCCCAATCAAGCAGCTCCACAACTGGACTTACAAGGGCTGAGTGCAACTCGCTTTCCAACAGCACTCACCAGACCCGGGCGGTGACACAACCAAATGATTGACAAGTCTAACAGCGCTTAACATCAGTGATCTAACAGGAACCAGGGCTGCCAATATGGCGAGGCCGTTGGCAACTCAGTATATGTCCCGTTTATAGACCTGAACGATTTGTTTTGTGTCAGTGCACGTTCTTTCAAATGGTACATCATCTTTGGAGCTAGCTGGCAGATAAACTTGTACTATTGTTATTTGTCTTGGCTTCGTGTTGTAAGTGTACTGTCATATCGCTGCTTTAGTTGTGGAGTATCTTTGCGGGCAGCCGCGTCTAGAGAGTCGAGCACGGGACACGAAACTGTTATGTTGTGCAGTGTGTAGCTCTGCATGTAAGAAGCATTGTTAGTATTCAGGTTGAAGTGTTGCTACAAGTGCTGTTACAGTAAAGTGATTAAATATGGAAGTAATTCAGAGGAAAGTGCGTCAAGATGTAATTAAAAATGAGCAGTGTCGTTGATAACGTATTTGTGTATCCTCTCGTTGCGTGTCGCACAGTATCAAATGGTTCAAATAGGTCTGAGCACTATGGGACTTAACTACTGTGGTCATCAGTCCCCTAGAACTTAGAACTACTTAAACCTAACTAACCTAAGGACATCACACAGATCCATGCCCGAGGTAGGATTCGAACCTGCGACCGTAGCGGTCACGCGGTTCCAGACTGTAGCGCCTATAACCGCACGGCCACTCCGGCCGGCCGCACAGTATCAATCATCCGCGCCGTGTTCGGTCTCCCAGAATCAACTGATGTGAACTAGTAGAAATTCGGTACAATAAAAGAGTGCAGCCAAGTGCCAGTGTCTTGTAGCGAGCGTGAGCAAGTGCGTTCGATCATCGCGTTTCCGCATTATCAACAATCAGCGGCACCGCGACGGTTACGCGCACGCTCGTACAAGTGAGAACTGAGAACTGAAAAATTAAGTTTACGAAGTGTTATATCATTACTAGTGACAAGGAGGACTATTACCAGATATCTGTATGTGTGACGAGCGTAAGAACTTTCGTTCGATCATTCGGCTTCCGCATCATCAACAATCACCCGGATCGTGTCGGTTACGCGTACGCTCGTCAGAATGATATTTTGGACTGTTAAATGGTTGGACTGAAAGATTGTTAATTGGGATAAACATTTACGATTTAGAGTCTAAACAATGCAACCTGTGGTTTCCATATCGTCTCAGAATATAGATGTTCATACGAGACATAGGACAGTGTTGTGTTTTAACGTTGAGTGGCTCCCCTAAACACGCTTGCATATCTCGATAGATAATTTCAGGCAAGCCAACAGTAGTGTGGAGCAGGACAATAAGACCGCCGCGGGATTATCAGGTACGTGGTGTGGACAGGGCGCACGGTCACGAAACGAGAAGTCAGTTTAAAGTACCCCACCCATTCGCACTCCCAGGCGTGTTGCAGTGTCTATCTTGGCTACGATAGACTATGCTGTTCTTAGAACCTTATCCACATTCCTGTTTTCTCATTCATTGTTAGACATAACTCTTGCATTACTTTGTATCTGTCACCATGTACTGACCTGGTCAGAAGTCCTGTTCTTCCTGCCGCCTCACTTCGCTAATTCTTACTATATCTAACTTGAACCTATCCATTCCCCTTTTCAAATTCTCTAGCTCTCCTACCCAATGAAGGGATCTAACATTCGATGCTCCGGCCCATAGAATACCAGTTTCATTTCTCCTGTTCAAGACATCCACCTTGGCCGTCCCTACCCGGACATCCGAATAGGAGATTATTTGATATCGAGAGTATTTTACCCAACAGGTTGTCATCATCGTTTAACCATACAACGGAGATGAATGCTCTCAGGACAGAAAAATGGCTATATTTCCCCTTGCTTTCAGCCGTTCGCAGTACCAGTATGTTCTTGTTGTTGTTGTTGTGGTCTTCAGTCCTGAGACTGGTTTGATACAGCTCTCCATGCTACTATATCATGTGCAAGCTGTTTCATCTCCCAGTACCTACTGCAGCCTACATCCTTCTGAATTTGCTTAGTGTATTGATCTCTTGGTCTCCCTCTACGATTTTTACCCACCACGCTGCCCTCCAATACTAAATTGGTAATCCCTTGATGCCTCAGAATATGCCCTACCAAGCGATCCCTTCATCAATTTAAGTTGTGCCACAAATTTCTCTTGTCCCCAATTCTGTTCAATATCTCCACATTAGTTATGTGATATACCCATCTAATCTTCAGCATTCTTTTGTAGCACCACATTTCGAAAGCTCCTATTCTCTTCTTGTCCAAGCTATTTATCGTCCATGTTTCACTTCCATACATGGCTACACTCCATACAAATACTTTCAGAAACGACTTCCTGACGCTTAGATCTATACTCGATGTTAACAAATTTCTCTTCTTCAGAAACGCTTTCCTTGCCATTGCCAGTCTACATTTTATATCCTCTGTACTTCGACCATCATATCATCATACCAGTATAGCTAGGCCGTTTCCGTTAATGTTACAAGGCCAGATCAGTCGGCGACCCAGACTGTTGTCCCTGCAACTACTGGAAAGACTGCTGCCGCTCTTTAGGAACCACGGGCTAGTCTGGCACCTCCACTGATACCCACCTGTCGTGGTAGCACCTAAGGTACAGTTTACCTCTGTCAGTGAGGCACGAAAGCCTCCCATCTCGACAAGGTCCACGCTTATTTCGTGGACAGCACACTAACAACGTTAATGAATCTGATTACAAAGTACGTCATGCAGGTCAAGGACAACGATGAGATCTTCAGCCCTGAATAGTGGATGATTTCCGTAAAATACTTGTCACAAAAGATACCGAAATAGTACAGCGACAGGGCAGATGAGAGACGTGCAGGCGCCGTGTCGTGCAGCCAAGGTGAGGATGACGCCAGATACTGGCGGGAAAACCCAGCGACGGAGGATTGCAGCATCTGCGTGCCGTCACTCCACTCCCAGCCCACGGTTCTGGCGCTGCCTCTGGCCGGCCCGTCGCTTTTCAGCTCTGCTACCACGCACACACGCACACACACACACACACACACACACACACACACAAATCCGTACGCGAGCGCGCACACAGACGTACTCAGCGCAGCGCGCAAAGCGAAGGCTGCGACGTAATTTGCATGCACGAAAAGAGCATGTAACAGCAAAGGTAAAACCGGAACGAGCCGTACACACTAGCAAACACTCTTCAATATGCACCGGCGGGGTCAGAGATTTTCTCTGCCTCGTGATGACTGGGTGTTGTGTGATGTATTTAGGTTAGTTAGGTTTAATTAGTTCTAAGTTCTAGGGGACTGATGACCATAGATGTCCCATAGTGCTCAGAGCCATTTTTTTAATTTACCGTCAAAGATGGAACACGAACCCGACGGCAACTAACCCGTCACTTCGCAAGATATTTTAATACCTTTATGAATAATGCTTTTGACAATGTTGACTGTAATAAGCTCTTTCAGACTGTGAAGTTGGCAGCAATAACCCGTAACTAGTATACTCGGCTCATGCGGACCCCAGGGAATTATGTTTCTTTGTTCACTATGAATGTCTGTGACGCTTTAGCGCTGTACGTTTCAGACAGTGTGCGCTGATCTTTTGAACAGATTGGTTGTGTGTTTGCAGCAGTTCACTTTGTGATGGCAGGCCAATTTTTCTTTCTGTGGGGTCCGACACCACCTTAGCCATCAACTAGTATGACACTTTTTTCTAACGAACTATCTTCTGCTCTCCTAGATTAAAATTGCTTTACCTTTTCGCAATGAAATAAAGGTGTTAAAACGACCCTAAATTCGACGAATGAGTACAGTCACTCGTTGATGACTCAGATGTTTATCTGCATTACGGATTATCATTCTAAGGTGTCAATAGAGTTTTCTTAAGTGTTGGTTCAAATGGTTTAAATGGCTCTGAGCACTATGGGACTTAACATATGAGGTCATCAGTCCCCTAGAACTTAGAACTACTTAAATCTAACTAACCTAAGGACATCACACACATCCTTGCCCGAGGCAGGATTCAAACCTGCGACCGTAGCGGTCGCGCGGTTCCTGGCTGAAGCGCCTAGAACCGCTCGGCTTCACCGACCGGTTTTCTTAAATGTGTTCACTTTAAATATTAATAACAGTTTGGATTAACTTTATTATAGGTTTTTATTCTATTTTCAGTCTCCTAATTTGCAAATAAAAATCAGTACAACAAAAACTTCACCACACCAGGTAATGGACTGTACGGTTATCTACAAAAACCAGACTGCAGTTCTGGGAGTGCAAGGGCATGAAAGGCAAAGTGTGACAGGGTCATAGCCTGTCTCCAATGTTATTCAGTTTCTACGTTGCGCAGTACCTAAAGGAAATCAAAGAGACATTTAAAAATGGAATTAAGGTTCATGGAGAAGAAACAGAAACTTTGAGGGTTGTTGGTGGCATCGTAATGCCGTCAGAGATGGTAAAGGAGCTGAATGGGCTGTTGGACGAGTGGATATCGTTCAAAAGAGATTATTAAATGAATATCGGCGACAGTAGAACAAGTGTAATAGGGTGTAGTGGATTCCGGTGATGCTTACGTAATCATACTACGAAAAGTGACACTAAAAATATTACATGTGTTTTGTTACTTGGGCAGCGAAATACGGATGACGGCCGAAGCAGAGACAATATAAAATACAGACTGGAAAGAATTTCTGAAAAAGAGAAATACATCAATTTCATCTTTAGGAAGACTTTCATGAAAGTATTTGTCCGGACTGTAGCATTGTACGGAAATGAAAAGTCTACATTAACACTTCAGACAAGAAAAGAACGCAAGCTTCTAAAATTGTGTGCTACAGAGGAACGCTGAAGATTGGAATATATGAAGCTCTTATTTCAACAGTGGTAGAAGTCCATTACCTCCACTTTTCTGCCTATAATGCTTCTGAAATTAATGATCCAAACAAACAGAAAGAAAGGTACATCTCTCGCAAGATGCCATATGCTTGAATATTTCTGGTATCTCAACTGCAGATTTTTCAGCGCTCATGTAACTCTGTATCTCAAAATGAACAAAAATGGACATGTACCACTATTGAAATAAGCCCTTCATATGTTGTAGATCTAGCAAATAGGAACTATATCGAACTGGGGAACTTATCAGAACATTGCTAAAAGAACGGAATGGTCCGGAAGACACGTAATGGGACATCACAAAGTCGTCAGTTTGGTTGTGGAGTGGAGTGTGTGTGTGTGGGAGGGGGAGGAGGGGGGTTAAATTGCAGGAGGAGACCAGCAGTGTACATATTACGCAGGTTCAAGGGGAAGGGGCTGTCAGTTACATTAGTTCTGAACAGATGAAGACGCGTTTACAAGGACGGAGTAGTTAGAAAGCCTGCATCAGACCACTCTTGGGACTGATCGATCACAACAACAACAACAATGCATAATGCCACCAAGATCGCGTAACAAATATTTATTTCCTACATTATGTCACGTAAACTTTTTCAGCTACTGCCAGCACTGGGCCCTATAATTAGGAGGAAAATTAATATTAAACTTAGACATATTATACAGCGCGTAACAAAATGGTACTAAAAGAGTTTCAGGTGACGTCCTTCACAAACAGAAAAGGAACACATGTTATTCCGTCATGGGCTCTAGAATGGTTTATGTCATCTTAGATCTCGTTCTCTACACCTCTTGATTGTACTTTAATCACGGGGTAAATAGTGAAACAGGCCGTACCTGCTAACCATGTGAAACCCTTCACATGTGCAATGTTCGCTATGACCTTCCCTACAACTGAGCTACGCAACAACCAACTGTCGCGTTGAATCTCGGATGAACTGAAGTATGCCTGGGGTAATGCGTATCATTTCCCAGCCTTACAGAATATTCTCTGCATATTTTATCGTGGTTCGATTCAGAAGAGCTTTCAAATATCCCCACAAATAAAGCCTTAGTGGACTTTAGTCTGCAGAACGTGGAGGCCAGGAAACTGGTCCACCTTTACCAGTCCGTTTGTCTAGAAATCTGTTACTTAGACGCTGATGGTCATAAACTCCGAAATGAGGACTAGCTTCATGGCAGATCTCCCGTTACAGCATGTATACAAGAACCTTACACAGGATGAACCTGCAATGCACGGACAACATTTCGGAGGTGGTTAAGGGATTTTTCTACTTTGGTAAACGGGACCTGTGGTCTCCGTTGATTCATTACCCAACAATTTGTGTATGATTTGTTCTGTTTCTTACCCCAGTTACGTTCGTTTCTGTAAAAATACCTTTACATCAGTGAAAAAACCTCTAGCATGTAATCATAAAAACGTACGAAAATGGAACGCAGAGCAATGCAAGGTCTATCAGACGAAACTCGAACACTTTTATCACAACTCTCTCAGTCTGTTCTATCAGCGTAAAGTGCAGTACGTTAGATATGCAGAACTGTTCCCTTATAGGTACTGTTCAAAAATTATCATGGCAAAGTGTACATCTGTGCACTATCGACTGTTTAAGATACTCAGGAATCTATGAAGTCTGGTGCTTTATTTCTGCAGCTGCTACAAACCTAGCGACGAGGTCCATATGAATAGCGACCATAGACTTTTAAACAGTGCCTCACTTACCCTCATGGAGCTACGTAAACGACATGTGACGTCCATCATTCGCACGAGGCTGGAACGCGGATCTTATCCTGCATATTTACATCGAACAATAATTCTGGCTTCAGGAAGCTGTAGTCAGGATCAAACTGATGTGACTCATCTGAATCATATAATACTGGCATGCACAAACTACAAGGAAGTACAAGAAGCCCTGTATTGGAAACAGACTGAAAACGGCTTTCCCCTACCAACAAATGGTACCTCCTTACTGTACAGATTGCATGTTTACAGGATGACATTTTCCGTCGTGTACAAACTCTAGGGACTGATCGATGATCTAATGAACTTATGTCCTGAAATGCATGGTTTCCATCCTAGAGACCATTTATTGAATCTTACTTTGTTACAGATACTGCGGTCTAATACGCCCTGTACCATGCAACCACAGTTACAGTATGCATCGTTTCCTCCTAGAGGGTGGTACTGTTCCTCAGACGTCATGTCCTACCACCCTTTCCTGCCATAGTCATTGGTAATGTTGTGTCTGACTCACTTCTCTCACTGACTCACCTTGTAGTGGGTGTGATACAGCGTTGTACACAATGGTTCCGTATTAGAATCGAGAGCCTGCCGACATGGTGTTTACTTACGGAAAGGCAAATGGCAACGGGCGTCGGGAAGCAAGGTGGTATCAGGATACCTATCACCTCCGACAACAACCACAGCATTCATCGTCTGCAACAGTGTTTGGCCGTTCGTCTGAGACAGCGACGTATCAGGGAGCAGGAAATCATGAAAGGCGTACCCTAAATATTCGGACACGAGACTTGGAGGAAAATGCAATTAACACTGTGAAAGGCGAACGCCGTGTCAGTACCAGGCAGTTGACCCTCCAGTACAGGGTAAGCCAGACGACCGTTTAGAACATTTTCCGTGACAATTGTTACTACCTTATCACTTACAGCGTGTGCAGGGCTTTTACTTACCACATCGGGAGCAGTTTTTTGACCAGTTTCTTCAGCAGGCAACCACGATTCCAGGATCTGTGTCACACATCCTATTCACAGATAAGGCCACCTTTACGAGGAGTGGTATCTTCAACTTTCGTAACAATTATCTGTGGGACAGTATGCAGAACCCCCATGTTACGGTGACAGCGAATCATCAGCATCGATGCAGCCGGAATGTGTAGGCCGGGATAATTAGCGACCTATTTTGGGACCATTCTTCCTTCCACGTTGCCTAACAGGCTGGAACTGTCGGGGCTTCTTGCGGGTGACTTTATCTCCCCTGCTGGAAGAAGTGCCATTGATGATTCGAAGGGTTATGTGGCTGCTACATTATGGTGCCCCAGTCGACTTCGCCGTTAAGGTCTGGTCGTGTCTTCCCTGGTCGATGGATCGGACTAGGTGGGTTCAGTTGCATGGCCTGCTCGTTCACCGGATCTCACCCCGTGAGATTTCTGGTTATGGGGCCACCTCAAAAGAACTGTGTATGCAGAGATGATTCGACATGTGGAGCAGTGTATTCGTGGTGCTTTTGACACTGTTCGGATGCAGCCTGGCCGATGTGAACGTGAGAGACAGAACATGCTACGGCACGTACACGCATGCGTTGAGACACATGGAAACCATTTTCAACACATACTCTTAACTGTGGCTGCGTGGTACAGCACGTATTAGCCCGCGGTCTCTGTAACAATTTATGATGAATAAATGGTCTCTAGCATGGAAACCAAGCATTTCCGAAAATAAGCTCATTAGACGTTTTTAGTTTCGTGTCCTCTCATCAATCGATCCCTACAGTATGTACACAGTGGAAGAAATCACCCTGATCAGTTTGATAGCGGAATACTTAAACGAAGCTCATATGCATATCTGAACTTGCTACTGTAAGTTCTCGCGACTCGAGTGATCTTATGGAGAAAGCCCGGTTAGAATAGTGTGTTATACCTGAGTATACTTAAATGTTTTATTTTTTCTCGTTTTTAATTTTTTTTTTCAAATTAAAAACTTATATTTGTATACGAAGATTCTTGTACACAAAGCTTTCTTGTATCTCTGCATACTTTTTTAAATTAAGAACTTGCACACATATATGTGGGCTCAAACTGTCTTGAATAAGATAGCAGTTCTCCGCAAGCTACCTGAGGATCTGTGGCGCAGATACTTTTAGTACCAATATCTGTTCGCGCCTACCTTGTACCATTCGCGAAAGAGGCGTGGGAAAAATGATAATCCTAAAACCTCCGTATTGGCTGTACTTTCTCGATTTCTCTCTTTGTGGTCATCTCGCAAGATTTACGTGGTAGGAGGTACTAGATGACTCGACTCTTTCCGGAACGTACTGTCTCGAAATTTCAACATCAGAGCTTTTAGTGATGCACAGCGTCTCTCTCGTAGCGTTGTTGTGCATATGCCAAAGGCTCTCACGCCGACTGAACGATCCCGTTATGAAACGCACAGCTCTTCACTGAATCTTTTCTATCTCTTCTACCAATCCGACCTGCTAAGACAACAAGACGATTTTTCAAAACTTTTTCCAACACCCATATGATAGAGAGGCCTAAAATTGTCTGCGTTAGCCCTTTCTCCTTTATTAATAGGCGGTTTCACTACTGAATACTTTAATCGTTCAGGAAACTAACCATTTCTAAAGGAAAAATTACAAGTACTGGCAAACGTATGCAGTACGGTACTTTCGTATCCCGCTAGATATCACATCATATCCTTGAGAGTCCTAAGTCTTCAGCGATTTAATTAATGACTCAGTCTCCCCTTGTCCGTATGAAGGAGGTGTTTTACAGATAGCAGTCTTTTAAAGCCGTGTTCTAAGAGAATTGCGTGATTCCCTGTAGAAAGTAAGCTTTTATTTAACTTATCTGCTATATTCGTTAAGTAAATAAAGTAAATGTCGTGTGACAAGGGCCTCGCGTCGGGTAAACCGTTCGCCGGGTGCAAGTCTTTCGATTTGACGCCACTTCGGCGACTTGCGCGTCGATGGGGATGAAATGATGATGATTAGGACAACACAATACCCAGTCCCTGAGCGGAGGAAACCTCCGACCCAGCTGGGAATCGAACCCGGGCCCGTAGAATTGATATTCTGTCGCGCTGACCACTCAGCTACCGGGGGCGGACTATTCGGTGATTGTTAAATACTGTAGAGATATCTGACTTAACCGGCAACAAAAATATTTTTATATCCTTTACCTTGTGTTGCTTACCAGACACTTCTTTCATGACTGACCAATGGTTTTAATTTTACCGTGAGATTAGATAATTATATAGCGTAGAGCAACCACATTGTTAGAATACTGGCTGCTACTTTTCAGGGAGTTAGATTAGGAAATGAGACACTTAAAGTAGTAAAGGAGTTTTGCTATTTGGGGAGCAAAATAACTGATGATGGTCGAAGTAGAGAGGATATAAAATGTAGACTGGCAATAGCAAGGAAAGCGTTTCTGAAGAAGAGAAATTTGTTAACATCGAGTATAGTTTTAAGTGTCAGGAAGTCAAGTATTTGTATGGAGTGTAGCCATGTATGGAAGTGAAACAAGTGGAAGTGGACAAGAAGAGAATAGAAGCTTTCGAAATGTGGTCCTACAGAAGAATGCTGAAGATTAGATGGGTAGATCACACAGATAATGAGGAGGCATTGAATAGGATTGGGGAGAAGAGGAGTTTGTGAAACAACTTGACTAGAAGAAGGGATCGGTTGGTAGGACATGTTCTGAGGCATCAAGGGATCACCAATTTCGTATTGGAGGGCAGCGTGGAGGGTAAAATCCGTAGAGGTAGACCAAAAGATGAATACACTAAGCAGATTCAGAAGGATGTAGGCTGCAGTAGGTACTGGGAGATGAAGAAGCTTGCACAGTATAGAGCAGCATGGAGAGCTGCATCAGACCAGTCTCAGGACTGAAGACCACAACAACAACAACTTTTCATCCCCTCCAACGAGTACGACAAATTTTAGATGGAATTTAGATGAGATGATTTAGCGCTCCAGTCGAGGTGCCATAGTGTCAAATTAGGAACGTATGTGTGACGCCCTGTGAGCACGACTGTGGTGATCTTGGAATACGGTAGTGTCCACAGCATACCCACCATAGCGATGTAGAAGAAAGGGTAACACATGCTTACCGACAACGTTCAAATAAGTATCCTGGCTCATGTTCAGGACAACCCGAATGAGTGGGCACAACTCATGGTAAGAAAAGCGGTCTGAAAACATCACAGAACCACCTCTGTCCTCAACTTCATTCTCCATACAATCCCGGCTTAACGCCTGTTTGGGCCGCCCACGCATCGCATCATCTGAAAAGAAAGACAAAACCAACACGCGTCGGAATAAGCTATCTGCCTCCTGTTGCAGTGGTTCCACTCCTCTGGTGCGAGATAGTAGCATAATGACTGTGCGCTATCGAACATGAAATCAGAATCGTCGTTTCTCTATCGAAGTTGCTTCCAGCCTTAGGATTGCACTTCACTAACTTCTCAGGATTTTGTCTCGACGCTGGTACCTTGTAGCTTTCTTGTGATTAAATTGTGGGCTCAAAGCCTCTTCCATTTTGCGATCATAAATATGAAAACTTTCAGCTACACTCATGCTCATAAATTAAGGATAATTGCAGAATGTGGTGCCACACAACGTGGCACTACACCAAATTGGCGCTAATAGCATAGGCACATAGGAAACACACACGACACAGATCTGTAAGTCCACGGAGAAAACCGTCCCGAAACACATGTCCTACAAAACGCCACTGTTTCCTGCGCATGTACCCCGACATCAAATGGTTCAAATGGCTCTGAGCACTATGGGACTTAACATCTAAGGTCATCAGTCCCCTAGAACTTAGAACTACTTAAGCCTAACTAACCTAAGAACATCACACACATCCATGCCCGAGGCAGGATTCGAACCTGCGACCGTAGCAGTCGCGCGGGTCCGGACTGAAGAGCCTAGAACCATTCGGCCACCGCGGCCGGCACCCAAACATCAATATGGGATATGATCACCATGCACACGTACACAGGCTGCACAACAGGTTAGCATACTCTGGATCAGGTGGTTGAGCAGCTGCTGGGGTATAGCCTCCAATTCTTGCACCAGTGCCTGTCGACGCTCCTGAAGTGTCGTAGGGGTTTGAAGACGGGCAGCGATACATCGACCGAGAGCATCCCAGATGTGCTCGATGGGGTTTAGGTCTGGAGAACAGGCAGGCCACTCCATTCGCCTGATATTTTCTGTTTCGAGGTACTCCTCCACGATGGCAGCTCGGTGGGCCCGTGCGTTATCATCCATCAGGAGGAAGGTGGGACCAACTGGTGCAAAATGACGTCCCGATACAGCTGACCTGTTACAGTTCCTCTGTCAAAGCCATGCAGGGGTGTACGTGCACCAATCATAATCCCACCCACACCATCAAACCATGACCTCCATACAAGTCCCTTTCAAAGACATTAAGGGGTCGGTATGTGGTCCGTGGTTCACGCCAGATGAAAACCCGGCGAGAATCACTGTTCGGATTGTACCTGGACTCGTTCGTGAACACAACTTTGGACCACTGTTCCAATGACCATGTACTGTGTTCTTGACACCAAGCTTTACGGGCTCTTCTGTGACCAGGGGTCAGTGGAATGCACCTTGCAGGTCTCCGAGCGAATAATTCATGTCTGTTCAGTCGTCTGTAGACTGTGTGTCTGGAGACAACTGTTCCAGTGGCTGAGGTAAGGTCCCGAGCAAGACTACCTGCAGTACTCTGTGACCGTCTGCGGGCACTGATGGTGAGATATCGGTCTTCTTGTGGTGTTGTACAGTGTGGACGTGCCGTACTGTAGCGCCAGGACACGTTTCCTGTCTGCTGGAATCGTTGCCATAATCTTGAGATCATAATTTATGGCAAACGGAGGGCTCGTGCTACGACCTGCTGTGTTTGACCAGCCTCCAGTCGCCCTAGTATTCTACCCCTCATAACGTCATCAATATGTGTTCTTTGAGTCATTTTCAACCCACAGTCACCATTAGCACGTCTGAAAACGCCTGCACACTTACTCTGACATGTACCAACACACCTCTGCGCATGTGGAATGCTGCCAACGCCACCGTGCGACGACCGCAGGTCAAATGCACCGCATGGTCATACTCCGAGGTGATTTAAACCCGCAAACCGCCCACCAGAGTGCTTTTCACCAAGCATTATCCTTAATTTATGAGCATGAGTGTAGAATCTCCTGTATTGGTGGCGCAGTTGATTGTGTTGCTGCGTCAACCAGAGATAACGTCTGACTGCGGTGTCGCAGTGTGCAATGATCTCTGAGAAGCGAAATAGCTAATTTCGGTCTATGGCTAATTTGTATTTCAGAATACGTGTCCACTACGAACATTTCTGGGGTGGTTAATTGGTTACGTTTTCAACGATAGACAAAATCTTTCTCCTATCCTTACAAAAACATCAAAATATTCAGTATTTCCAACGTTCAAATGTGTGTGAAATCTTATGGGACTTAACTGCTATGGTCATCAGTCTCTAAATTTCACACTACTTAACCTAAATTATCCTAAGGACAAACACACACACACCCATGCCCGAGGGAGGACTCGAATCTCCGCCGGGACCAGCCCCACAGTCCATGACTGCAGGGCCTGAGACCGCTCGGCTAATCCCGCGCGGCTATTCAGTATTAATTTCCTGCAGTTGCACGATTTTACGACCACAAATAACGATAAACTTGCACTTTAGTGTCGTGATTTTGTTTTTAGCACTAAATTAATTGTGGCAACTGCCGAAGTGACTTCTTAGTATGTATTTTTTTTTTCAAAAATACCTTCCATTGGGTAATATCAAACAAACCACTACACTGACAAGTTTATGTTCTCTTCAACATATGAAACATATTTATTGCACGGAGCAAAGTATATGTTGCTGGCACGTAAAGAAAATGTAATCAGTATTATGCAAAAGCAATCGTAGCCGGATCAGAACTGAACATACTTCATCATATACCCTACAATATTCTCTTTTGCCTTTTACATTGTTGCAACAGTTAACGGGGCAATAAAACGCAGCTTCAGGCATCTTCTTCCTCTGCACGGCCGTCGACTCCGGGAAGATTACATCCGATGACGGAGGCTCCTCGTACAGCGGTGAAAAACGACGTCGGCTCCCACTTATTTGCTTCGTCGCTCATGCAACAAAAACATAGTCACGTTCAATAATCTGAACTCTTTTTTTTTTAATTTCAATTACTACTGATTTGCATTCATTAACCAGCGGTAAGATAAAATGATAATCTGACTCGGCATTCACAGTCGAGGTGGCACGACAATTGGATGTTACGCCGAAGTACTATGCATCGTTATACAGTCAGCTAGAGATCAGTTTCTGTGTTGTTTCGTTCAGTGAGACAGTACCATGTGCTGCCGTGAGCAACGGCCTTATGGGAGATATGTACCTAACGCCAAATGTCCATTCCACGCGCTACCCTTCGCAAACTCTTCTCGGAAGCTGGGTGGGATGGAGCTGCACTCACTGACGAAATCTGCAGTTGTAGAGTGCACACGTCTGCATTTCCTACTGGTTAGAATATTTTTAAGAGTACACGAACGCTGCTCTTAAGGGGAGACGTTCATGAAGAACACATACTATTTAAAAGATGTACCAAATCCACATTTCTGAAGATACAACAACGAAACTTATGTGCCATACTTTGCATGAAATGAACATATTTACTGTTAAGCTCTTTAGATTACATATACCTAAAAAAATTTATGAGATTTAAAAGTTTTCTTTTCAAAAAATTATATATGCACCTTTTCTTCAGATGCCGTTCAAGAGATTAATACAAGATTTTTCCTGTTTAATCTCTTTGCATATAGTAAGCTTCTCACATGGGATTTTTGAATACATCGAATAGGAGAGTTTTAATATTTTTTAAATTCTAATTCTCTAAGTATAATATAAATTCGTGCAAAATTCCAAACACTTTGCCCCATATCTCAGCTTACACTCAGAATTTAAAAATACACTCTTGAGACAACATTTATTGGGCTTATAGAAATAAGTGTGCAAAATTTCATAATTCTGATTTCATAGATTGTGAGAAAGAGGAACACAAACTTTTTTTTAAAAAAACATAATTTTCAGGAGAAACAATTTAAAGTTGAACCTAGTGGTTTTTCTTATGTCACTTCTTCAGAAGCTCCCCGACTTGTACTCGTGGTGTTGCTTCGCTTCAAGGCTTCTCTGAAGGTCTGTTGGTTTCTACCTTCCAGGTATTCAACTGGCTTTTCAACTGCAGAGTTTTGAGTGAGATTTCCTATCTTAAAGCCCCCTAATACCGTAGTCCTCCCCACGTTCCCATCAATGGTTTAAATGGCTCTGAGCACTATGGGACTTAACATCGGAGGTCATCAGTTCCCTAGAACTTAGAACTACTCAAAACTAACTAACCTAAGGACATCACACACATCCATGCCCGAGGCAGGATTCGAACCTGCGACCGAAGCAGTCGCGCGGTTCCAGACTGAAGCGCCTAGAACCACTCAGCCACCGCGGCCGGCCACGTTCCCATCATTAAATACAATAACTGCATCATAAGCCAATTCTGAGAACTGTAGCAGATGGAAATATGGTTTTAGAGCATTCTTTCCCCATGAGTGAATTTAAAGTCTCATTTGAATTCAGAATCGGCCGGAAACCTGTAACTGGGCTTGACAACAAAAAAATGGTTCAAATGGCTCTGAGCGCAATGGGACTTAACATCGGAGATCATCAGTCCCCTAGACCTTAGAACTACTTAAACCTAACTATCCTAAGGACATCACACATTTCCATGCCCAAGGCAGGATTCGAACCTGCGACCGTAGCAGTCGCGCGGTTCCAGACTGTAGCGCCTAGAACCGCTCGGCCACATCGGCCGGCGGCTTGACAACATCCAGGATGCATTTCGGCAGCCTCTCTTTTCCAATATAGAGGTTGTTACCTATCTGATCCCGTAGATATTTACTCCAGCTAATGTGGCGCAGGTCATGAATGGGATGTTCAGCTGTTGACACCATGTGCAAATGTGTAGTCCATACTGCACTTTTCATGTCACTTACACTGGATTGGTTCTATCTCAGAGCCTTGCCTTAATACACTTGAAGAATGGAAATGAGGGTTTGCCGTCATGGTCCGGGAGGCCCCTTACGGTGCGGGGCCGGCTGCCTTGGTACAGGTCTCATTCCATTCGACGCCACATTTGGCGACCTGCGCGCCGAATGGGGATGAAGACAACACAACACCCAGTCCCTGAGCGGAGAAAATCCTCGACCCATCCGGGAATCGAACCGGGGCCCGTAGGACGGCAATCCGTCACGCTGACCACTCAGCTATCGGGGTGGTCTTTGTCTGTTGTGTCCACGAGTGCCCTTTCCACCTTCCAGCTGTCTGCCCCATTCTCTTCTGCATGTGTCCAATGAAGCCTTAGAGATGTATGTCATGCAAGTTTGCTTGAAATTATTCCGCGGAGTCATTGTTCATCGAGCTAGTGTTAAAGTGTTGCTTCAGAAATTGGGCGTAACAGGAAGATCGTGCAACGCATTTAAGTATTTTTCAGGCACTTCGAATGTGATTTCATCACTGAAACGTTGGGAACTTATTATCCATGTGTTCTACTAATAAATAAAAAATAAATTAATTCTCCACCTTAAGGCTTGTTATTATGGTTGAAAGCGATACACCATTCTTATTAGACACTATGGATAGGCCGAGTTGACACAGCAACAGAAAGCGAAACTTCATTCACCGTGTAGTTATGGGTACGTCCACATATGACATCTCCACTCTGCTATACTTTCATTTCTAATCGTTGACCAATCTTACTGTCCTGATTCCATATAATTGACTATCAAAAACACTCTACTTCACTGTTGAGATTTTTGTCAATGGCGGACCGTCACATGACCACCTGGTAGCAGTCATACAGCATCCATAGGGTCCCCAAGCAATCAATGTGCTCTTTAAAGCGGGTGACTAACACTTTGTCCACCTTAAACAAGCACGTACTTCGGTAGAATTACGAGGGCATGCTGAAAAGTAATGCCTCCGAATTTACTATGAGCAAACTCTTGACGCATTTTTATCAAAACAAACGATTTTGACATTCTACACTTTAACTACGTATGAAGGTAGTATCTGTTCCGGAAAGAACAGATACCACTGATGACCGTGCAGCTTCTCTAGAATGAAATGATAATTAAATCGACACGCTAGCTGCAAACAGGCGTCGGTATACATCATTGGGGATATGTTGAAAATGTGTGCCCTGACCGGGGCACACGCTATGCCCCAAATCGTACGAGACTTGGTAGATTAATCTGCCACGAGTAATGAGTTTGATCGGCAAAACATCTACATCTATATCTACATTTATACTCCGCAAGCCACCCAACGGTGTGTGGCGGAGGGTACTTTACGTGCCACAGTCATTACCTTCCTTTTCTGTTCCAGTCGCGTATGGTTCGCGGGAAGAACGACTGCCGGAAAGCCTCCGTGCGCGCTCGAATCTCTCTAATTTTACATTCGTGATCTCCTCGGGAGGTATAAGTAGGGGGAAGCAATATATTCGATACCTCATCCAGAAACGCACCCTCTCGAAACCTGTACAGCAAGCTACACCGCGATGCAGAGCGCCTGTCTTGCAAAGTCTGGCACTTGAGTTTGTTAAACATCTCCGTAACGCTATCACGCTTACCAAATAACCCTGTGACGAAACGCGCTGTTCTTCTTTGGATCTTCTCTATCTCCTCCGTCAACCCGATCTGGTATGGATCCCACACTGATGAGCAATACTCAAGTATAGGTCGAACTAGTGTTTTGTAAGCCACCTCCTTTGTTGATGGACTACATTTTCTAAGGACTCTCCCAATGAATCTCAACCTGGCACGCGCCTTATCAACAATTAATTTTATATGATCACTCCACTTCAAATCGTCCCGCACGCATACTTCCAGATATTTTACAGAAGTAACTGCTACCAGTGTTTGTCCCGCTGTCATATAATCATACAATAAAGGATACTTCTTTCTATGTATTCGCAATACATATATTTGTCTATGTTAAGGGTCAGATGCCACTCCCTGCACCAAGTGCCTATCCGCTGCAGATCTTCCTGCATTTCGCTACAATTTTCTAATGCTGCAACTAGCGAAAAGCCGCATGGAACTTCCGACACTATCTACTAGGTTATATATATATATATATTGTGAAATGCAATGGTCCCATAACACTGCCCTGTGGCACGCCAGAGGTTACTTTAACGTCTGTAGACGTCTCTCCATTGAAAAAAAAAATGCTGTGTTCTGTTTGCTAAAAACTCTTTAATCCAGCCACAAGGCTGGTCTGATATTCCGTAGGCTCTTACTTTGTTTATCAGGTGACAGTGCGGGACTGTATCGAACCCCTTCCGGAAGTCGAGGAAAATAGCATCTATCTGGGAGCCTGT
Source organism: Schistocerca americana (assembly GCF_021461395.2). NCBI lineage: Eukaryota > Metazoa > Arthropoda > Insecta > Orthoptera > Acrididae > Schistocerca > Schistocerca americana. The sequence continues at coordinate 159,297,501 of NC_060124.1, read as the reverse complement.
ATCTAATATTTTCTGGGTCTCATGAACAAATAAAGCGAGTTGGGTCTCACACGATCGCTGTTTCCGGAATCCATATTGATTCCTACAGAGTAGATTTTGGGTTTCCAGAAACGACATGATACGCGAGCAAAAACATGTTCTAAAATTCTACAACAGATCGACGTCAGAGATATAGGTCTATAGTTGTGCGCATCTGCTCGACGACCCTTTTTGAAGACTAGGACTACCTGTGCTCTCTTCCAATCATTTGGAACCTTCCGTTCCTCTAGAAACTTGCGGTACACGGCCCTTAGAAGGGGGGCAAGTTCATCTTTTGGGCGCACGAGGGTTTAGTGGTGTGGACATGTTGGGAATGTGGGTCTCACGAGGAGCGTGCAAGGGATAAGTCCCTGCTGGTGCACTCTCCTCTGTGCCATCGGTGTCTCAGATGGATAGAGCGTCTGCCATGTAAGCATCAGATCTAGGGTTCGAGTCCCGGTCTGGGCACACATTTTCAGCAGGTCCACAATGATGTATATCAGCGCCTGTTTGCAGCTAGGGTCTCGATTTAATTATCATTTCATTCTACACTTTATTCGTCATGTCTACATGTTTATTTTCCAACGTAGTCACCTTGACGACGACATATTTCTCCCAACGAGAGACCAGTTTGTTGATACCATCGCTGAAGAATATTTGACCTTGTTGTCGCTGCCACAACTTGATCTCTGTTTTACACCGCTTTATCGCTATCTAAGTGACATCCTAGAAGGTGTTCTTTACGTTTTGGAAACAAATGATAACCGGATGGGGTCAATCGGAGCTGTATGTAGGACGAGCGACGTCAGTGACCCAGGCACTGGATTTCTGCAGATGTCGCAGCGTTCGTGCGTGGTATGTAATTGTCAGCTTTAAGGAGAGGATGCTTCATGTGTGGACGAACTCTTCGAATTCTAACTCTACTACAGCAAGCTGTTTCTCACGCATCGATATAGTTACGTCATAGACCCGGCCATGCCATACTACACTCTGCATTTCGGATCCCTCTGGCGACAGAGGGCTGCAAATATGTAGACATGAAGAGTCTAGGTTTAGAATACTAATAACATTTGTTTTATTTAAAATAATTCACAGATTGCAAGTAAAAGATTTAGAGGAACGACTTTTCAGCACGCCCTTGTATACTCCAGCAAGGGGTACTGAATTAAAGTGGTGTAATTTGAGCTCTTCGTGTAAGGCAACTCTGCCTGAATAAATATGTTCTGAGAACAGCTGTTGTGTAAGCTGCCTACTTTTTTCGTGTGCCCAAAATCTATCATAACAGAATTCTGAAATACAGTCACTTCACATCATTACAGCTGGAGCATCGCTGATACCGGATGATTCTTTCTTGGCGTTGATTTCTCACACAACATATAAAATAAACAACCAGCCAGAGATTTAAAGAAGAGAAACCTCAAGAGAAACCCAAGCCCTCAGGCATATATATTTATTCAAATCGCTGCACAACACATCTGAATGACCACTTCTCATGGCACACACCAGTACTCATACAAATTATTTGTTAACAAAACAAGAAAATTATGGCAAGACATTGCTCTGCCATACCTCGCAAAAGCTGTTCCGTACCTCTAAGAACGCTTTAAGTGTGCAAGATGTCGCTGGGAGAATGAAATAAAATGTTCAAACGATCATTAACTTTGCCTCACACGTGGCTAGTTCCAATTGGTGTGCACCCCACCAGAGAGTCACTGGCACAGCAGCGTCATTGAAATCTTGCACTGCCCAAAGTCAATCCGCATTAAAGGTCACAGATATACGCTACTTGATCAGCAGTATCCAGACACACATTAGTCGGTATTAATGTTGGGTGCATCAAATTGGTAGCCTGTGACGGCTTGAATTCTGCTGCAGACTTTTTCAGTGAAGTGTCTCAATGGCTGTGGAGAAATTGCATCCTGTACTTCCTCAAGAGCCGAAACTACAGAAGATAGTGATGGTCCTTGGGAGCTGGAGTGATATCTACGTTCCAACTCTTCCCACAGGTGTTCCCTTGGCTACAGACCGGAACTCTGGGCAGGCCAGACAATTTCCGGAATGTTATTCTCCTCAAACCAGTGCCTCGTATTTGATGTTTTGCGGCAGAGTTTATTATCGTATTTATACAATTATTGCCTCCGAACTCTTCCTCTACTTTAAGGAGTACACTATGCTGTGAAATAAGTTCATACCATTCCGCATTAACCGTTTTGTTAAATACAATGAGGAGACCAAACATCTACACGATAAACATCTTTATATCGTAACAGCACCTACTCCCTCCTTTACTGTTTGCACTAAACGTTAATGGCAGGCAACTTTCTCCAGCCATTCACCAAACCCAACCCCCCCCCCCCCAATCGGATTGTTATAGGATATAATGTGATTCATCGCTGCACATCGTCTGTTTCCAGTCATCCAATGCCCTGTGGCGTCGCCGTTTACGCCACTTCAAGCGTCACTTAGCTTTAACTAAAGAATTGTCTGACGTATGAGGAGACGATCCGACATTGCGTCTCATTCTTCTTAACTCCCTATCGGCAGCCATTATGCTAGCTGGACTCCTGATACCACTTTGTAATTCACGAGTGATTCCTTCTGTTGACTTCGTGCGTTTTTTTTTTACAATGACCGTCTGTAATACCTCACGGTCCATGTCCGTATATACGTGAGGTCTGTCTGGTCTGGGTTTAACTAAAAATGGCTCTGAGTACTATGGGACTTAACATATGAGGTCATCAGTCCCCTAGAACGTAGAACTATTTAAACCTAAGTAACCTAAGGACATCACACGCAGCCATACCGCAGACAGGATTCGAACCTGCGACCGTAGCGGTCGCGCGGTTCCAGACTGAAGCGTGTAGAACCGCTCGGGCACACCGGCCGGCCTGGGTTTAACTGTCGTTGTACCTTCGAGATTTCACTTCACAGTCGCGCCACCAACATTCGCCTTGGGCAGCATTAGAAGGGTTCAAATGTCCCTGCTGTGTTTGTTAGTCATGTGGCATCCAATGACCAGTCAAAGTCCGAAGTCAGTGAGCTCTAATGACCGATCCTGCGTGCTGATACCACAGCAGTCCCCGCTCACTTTAATACTGCCTTCCGTGCCTCTAGTGACATCTAGTGGTTTTTTCTGGACTACAGATGCCTATCTGCACACTTTCGATCAGACGGTGTATATGCTCTGTCTTTTGGCGGCGGAATTCATACCAAACACTCTTCTCCGTGTAACGGAGGCATGATTTCCCGTACAAGTGATGAAAGATGACGGAAACAGAATGCAAGATAGAAACAGTCATACGTACGCCGACTTGAACTTCTGTTAAGCTGACGAGGTGAAGGCGGAAAGTGGGATCACTCGATTTTACAGAAACTTCGCCCAGCGGAAGAGGAATCAAAATAGGCGAACACGTGTCTCGGCTTATTCAACTGCTTCTGAAAAAACGACGGTCAAAGTTTTTGAGATCTTTTCCAAGTATTTTACGTGCCTTTCGCTGCACGATATCCTCAGGGGTAATGTGGGCACAGTGGTTAGCACAGTTCCGTGTTCGAAATCCGATTATTACTTTTATTCTCAGTTTTCATTTATATGCGCATGTCTCTAGAAGATTACTACACTTATGTTTTCGATGTATATTGATATAACGTTGTTCTTATTCGTCTACTAATTGTACGTCAGATGAATGAATTAAAGAAGAAAGAATGAGAAAGTTATTTAAACTGTTTTAGTTGAAATTCCTGTAAAACATCTCGATTAACCATCAGCTGCAAAGCGTCAGTTTCGGGAAAAGTGGTCCTCATGCATCGTTTGCCGCGACATTGTTGCCAACGTCCAAAATCTTCAACAATGTAACGATATTTCTTTCCTGAGTTTAATTTAAAGACGGCTTAGGGGTCCATGATTTAAGACTGCAAGTAAAATTAATTTAAAAAAAACACAAGTTAAAAAGCCTTATCTTCAATTATGCTGAAGGCCCCACACAGTCTGATACTTGAAAGACAAGAACTTTAATTTAGGAACGGCTGAAGGCCGATTACTTACAACAACTAAAATAATTTTTAGTAGGCAGAAGGCCCAAAGCTTTATCCAAAAAATATTTCAAATGAGGCTGAACGCCCAAACAATACAAGACTTGACAAGTAAGGAACTTTCAATCTTAAAGCAGTTGAAGGCGAATTATTTAAAACCGAACTAAAAGCATACAATTCAAACCATCGGCTATAGGCTATTAAAATAGACAATCTAACACCAATAAGAAAAGGCAGTACAGCCAGCAGCGCTCGGAAGTTTTCGGGGTCGGTCTGCCTTGAAATATTAACGTTCGCTTAGGGGAGACAGGTAGTCGGCCCAGCTATACCCGATCCGCCGGCAACCCAAATGAGAGACAATCGACGGACCCACCGATAAAACGACTTGCTTTCCACCCGACCAGTGCACAAGGAACTCCAAAGCTAAAACGTAAAAGGCGTAGCCGCCCAGAACCAAGTATGCATAAGCTGTCAAAACTACACACACGTGTTGGACAGCGACAAGATGGTGAGGAAAGGACACTGCCTGAATTTTACGTCAACGGCCAGGGCAGGTAACCGGAACGCTAACGGCCACAAGGCAGAAAATTCCGCTGGTGCACTTGGACTTCAAATAACCAAAATACAGTTAAACTCCACTGGATGGTGGCCAAACTTCCGCCAACTCGAACACTCACTGTTGCTCACGGGAATACCCCCAACAGCCAAACATCAAAACCAACGGCACAATGTGAACAGACTGGCTTCGGTAACTAAATCACCACACATCTTCGATGTCCTGGGTCGGTGAACCGCGAACCCCGAAGCAATCGGAACAGCTCCCACACTGCGTAGAGACTGCGACGCGCGGAGATTTCCTGGCTGATCCACACCAACCGACCGACTGCCGCACACCGGCTAGCCGGAAACTATAAGCATCAGATCAAAGATAGTACAAGGTGCGAATATCGATACACACTGCTGCTGTCACACGTAGAAAGAGGAAGAACCACGGCATAACCGCAATAACCACAGGAAATCAAATGCAAAGTAACAGTGAAGGTTTAAACCAACACATAAGCCGGGGCCACCACGGCTCACTTTGGTTTACGGACAATTGTACAATGTTGTTCATTAAAGAAGCGCCAACAATAAAAGACATTTTTCCCGCCTTCAGCAAACAAGTAGTGAACTGCGTGTCCACAAATTCACTTCACGGATCTCGTCTAAGTTTGTGAGAAGTACCCCGAGTTCGGAAAGAGGAGCGTGTAAGGAGGTATCTGATGAGGAGTTGTAAGGGTAATTAAGGAAACATCTGCTGCACCAAGAACCAGACGCCTATCACTGTACCGTACACCAGGCGATGTTCGTCAGTGTCCGGAACACCACAGGCGACATAAAGTGCGGTGTCTGCAAGATGAATCCCACGAAGACGTGACCGGCGTATTTACTTTCCGGTGAGAGTCAACTGAGCCACCATCTCGTCTGAAAATGTCAAGTGATAAAAGGTACATAAAGTACCTTGAAAGCTTTTGTGGTGTCACCGCCAGACACCACACTTGCTAGGTGGTAGACTTTAAATCGGCCGCGGTCCGTTAGTATACGTCGGACCCGCGTGTCGCCACTGTCAGTGATTGCAGACCGAGCGCCGCCATACGGCAGGTCTAGTCTAGAGAGACTCCCTAGCACTCGCCCCAGTTGTACAGCCGAGTTTGCTAGCTATGGTTAACTGTCTACATACGGTCTCATTTGCCGAGACGACAGTTTAGCATAGCCTTCAGCTACGTCATTTGCTACGACCTAGCAAGCCGCCATATTCAGTTACTAACAGATAATATTGTGAATCATGTGCCGTCAAGAGCGGCGTTCATCATTAATGGATTAAAGTTAAGTATGAAACTAATTACGTCCGCTTTCTGAATTCTCATTCCTTGTCATGTTCCAGACCTCATGTCAGTATAGTTCTTCCCTCTTCACGCCAGCCTGCGTGAGCTAAAACGCGTGTATTTTGACCTCCTCTAGTAACACGGTGTTGGCTCTTCTGCCAACCCAACAGCTTTCACCGTCGTTTTTCTCCAAACACGATCTAGTATCTACTCATAATACGAGACACGTGTCCGCTTATTTTGGTTCCTCTTCCACTGAGCCAAGTTCCTTTCGGATAAAGGTACTTGCCATGTTATCCTCGTGAGCTTATAAGACTCCCGAACCCTACCAAATCTCATAATTAGTTACACACAATCTATTCTCTGGCCCTGTTAGTCCTAGTGCATTGTTCATCGCTCACCGAGCAACCAGCGCTTTTCGAATGGCCCTTTCGTCAGATGTCCGGCGTCAGGACGCACCTGTCTCGTCGCGGGCTTTTGCTCGGGGAGTAGTGATCAGACGCGGCGTTCCCTTCTCGCCGGTGCGGCCGTTGACCACGCCGTCCTGCCGGCCACCGGCGGACCATTTCCGCGGATTTCCCAACGGAATCCGAAGGCTGAAGCCGCGCTGTCGCCGCGACCAATGGCCGCCCGCACGGAGGGGCGTTCTTGCGAAAATGACAATTCCGTTTCTGCGACGACTGAGCGCGCCGCCGCACCGCAAGAAACGCAGCTGGCGTGACGCCCGCCGCCCGGGCCCTCTCTGAACTGCAGCCCGGCCGTCTCGAAGCCAAAGAACCGCATCGGCGCAGCGCCAGCGGAAGACGCCTATGCAGCGACCCGCAAAGCCGTGCTAAACTCTCTACTCCAGCCTGCTGTGTAGGGAAACCGTGAGGCAGTTCCTACCGCTAATCTCATACGGCGTTCAGCACCACGGGAAGAAAAATAAGAACCGAGTAGTCTGACCGTAGGGCACTTCGGACAGCGCAAAGTTTTACAGATGACAATAGGTCAGATATACACAGCTCTAGAGCATTTATTTTTTACTCTATTTCTTGGATGAGACCCAGTCCCTGTCCACCCAACAGCTTTTACTCTCTACACCTCCCTCTAGCTCTCTAGCACCACGGAGGTTGTTCCCTGACGTCTTAACATGTTCCCATCATCCTGTCCCTTCTTCTTGTCAATCTTTTTCATGTATTCCTTTCTTCCAGAATGTTGGTAGAGCACTTGCGAAAGGCAAAGGTCCCGAGTTCGAGTCTCGGAACGGCACACAGTTTTAATCTACCACGAAGTTTCATATCAGCGCACACTCCGCTGCAGAGTGAAATACTCATTCTGGAAGCATCCCCCAGGCTGTGGCTAAGCCATGTCTCCCTAATATCCTTTCTTTCAGGAGTGCTAGTTCTGCAAGGTTCGCAGGAGAGCTTCTGTAAAGTTTGGAAGGTAGGAGACGAGGTACTGGCAGAAGTAAAGCTGTGAAGACGGGGCGTGAGTCGTGCTTGGGTAGCAGAGTTGGTAGAGCACTTGCCGGCGAAAGGCAAATGTCCCGAATTCGAATGTCGGTCCGGCACGCAGTTTTAATCTGCCAGGAAGTTTTATTCCTTTCTTCGCCGATTCTATGCATAGCCTCCTCATTCTGTACCTTACGCTGTTCCACAGTGGATTTTTTGCAGAAACCAAAGCTTCAATGCGCTGAATACGACAATCATGTTTAAAATTGGCTCCTAGCTCAGGGTTACAAGTAAGTTCGGAATTTTCGTATCACATATGTTGCTATCGTAATCAGCAGAATATACACAGTGTTTTTACAAAATGGTTCAAATGGCTCTGAGCACAATGGGACGTAGCTGCTGTGGTCACCAGTCCCCTAGAACTTAGAACTACTTAAACCTAACTAACCTAAGGACATCACACACATCCACGTCCGACGCAGGATTCGAACCTGCGACCGTAGTGGTCGCGCAGTTCCAGACTGTAGCGCCTAGAACCGCTAGGCCACTCCGGCCGGCAGTGCCTTACAATTCATGCTACACACTTCGAGAATTTTTAGAAGGGACTTACTAGATCGAGTTTTGCATAGGAACCCATGTCCGGAAATATCATCCAAAGACGCTACAGAGCGTCAAGGCTACACGTGTCAGCGTCTGCAAATGTGTGTACACCGAAGCGCCAAAGAAACCGGTATAGACATCCGTATTCAGATATGAGATATGTAAACAGACACAACATGACGCTGCCATCGGCGACGCCTTCATAAGACAGCAAGTGTCTTGTGCAGTTGGTAGATTGTTTACTGCCGCTACAACGGCAGGTTATCAAGATTTAAGTGAGTTTCTACGTGGTGTTACAGTTGACGCACAAGCGATGGCACACAGCATCTCAGACGTAGTGATGAAGTGGAGATTTTCTAGCACGACCATTTCACGATTGTACCGTGAATATCAGGAATCCGGTAAAATATCAAATCTCCGACATCGCTGCAGCCTGAAAAACATCCTGCAAGAACGGGACCAACGACGACCGAGAAGAATCGTTAACGTGACAGAAGTGCAACAATGCTTTACGCCTCGCTTGGGCCCGTCAACACTCACATTGGACTGTTTATGACTGGAAAGATGTTTCCTGGTCGGACGAGTCTCGTTTCAAATTGTATCGAGCACATGGACGTGTACGGGTATGGAGACAACCTCATGAATCCATAGACCCTGTATGTCAGCAGGGGATTGTTCAACCTGACGGAGGCTCTGTAACGGTGTGGGACGTGTGCGGTTGGAGTGATATGGGACGCCTGATACGTCTAGATACGACTCTGGCGGGTGACACGTACGTAAGTATCCTGTCTGATCAGCTACATCCATTCATGTTGTTTGTGCATTCCGACGGACTTAGGCAATTCCAGCAGGACAATGGGACAACCCACAAGTCCAGAATTGCTTCAGGACGGCTCCAGGAACACTCTTCTGAGTTTAAAGGCGTCCGCTGGCCACCAAACTACAGAGACATGAACATTATTGAGCATATCTTTGATGCCTTGCAACGTGGTGTTCAGAAGAGATCTCCACTCCTCGACTGTTACAAATTAGTCAAGACAATGTCAAGTCGTGTTGCGGCACTTACGCGTGCTCGCTGGGATCTACACGATATTAAGCAGGTGTACCAGTTTCTTTGGCTCTTCAGTGTATATACAAAGGGTGATTGCATAAGAACGTGCAAAAATTTAACAGGACACAGAGAAATGTACAATGAACACTTTGAGGTATGGAACATGGGGTCGGACAAGCTAGCTTAAGGACATAGTAGAAATAAAATCACATTAATGTGTACTTTCTTAATTACATCAATTACAGTTCACTGCAAATACCATCATTGACACAATGAACGTGCTGAAACTGACGGTCAACGACCCCGATGCAAGCATCGGCGAGCAAGATTCTGATGCAACCTGACAAATATCCCTGGCGTGGTCCTCATGTTACCAGTTCCCTCGATTTTTCTTTCCAATAAAGCAGTCTCCCGCATGCGTCGACCGAGAGAAATAAACACTCGTCGCAACTGATGAGTCTCTTAGGAAATCGTTCCCTATACAGCCTTTCAGCAGCGAGAACATTGAAACGTACTTCCCCATACACAAGGTGCACGACCGTGAGTTCCGCGAAACTGTACCGGTACTGCTGCATCGTATTATACTGTGCGTATCTAAATAGCACCGAGTAATGAATGGGTCTATCATTGATTCATATCAAGTTCTGTGACGGGAGAATATAAATATGATACAAAATAGCCACCTTATCGAAAAATGAAATAAACAAAATCTGCATCATGACTTCCTAGTAATCGGGCTCGCCCCCCTTGCTTCCTTGCAGGAAATTAAGAATGTACATGTAAATAAACGGCACAGTACGTGTAAACGTGTACGCACGTTAGTTGTAAATAAACCGGAAAATAGTATTGCTAGGCAACGCAATAGACAAGTTTATTTCCATATCTCCTTAATCTGGCTTCTTCAACCCCATGTTCCCTACCTCTAATTGTTCCGTCGAGCATTCTCTATGTCCTGCTACATTTTAGCACGTTCTTACGGAAACACTCTCTATATACAGGGTGATTCTTTGATGACGTTACAGACGTTCAGTTACACTACAACCAGATCATTCACTCAAATTTACACACACACACACACACACACACAGACACACACATACAAAAAACAAATATATGCATAATTACACTACAGACGCCTCAACTGATACAGTGCCAAAAGCTCCATCAACGTTGCATTCTGTTAACTGTCCGTTCTGGTGTTGCAAGCAAAAGCCTGTGGGCCTAAGCCCACGCATAGCACCTAATGATCACAGTTAAGATTGCGTTATCACGCGTTCTTATTGCTTGCATTGGCGGCTTATAATCGTAACTGGTGAGACTAATAATTTTGTCCATCGTGATCCTCGCTTTCTTTCTCATTTCTTCAATATGTGCGCCATAATTTTGTCGTTCGTTCAAGAAGACGTCTAAGTATCTGGTGACGGCCATTGTCTTTATGGACTTGTAGTTTAATTTCATGATCGCGATTCCTAGAAGATTCCCTTTCAAGAGCATTTGCCTGGACTTTTCAGGCACCACCGATTGTTGAAGGACGATATTTATTAATCTTCCAGGTTGCTTCTGGAGCTTCACTTCACAACGATCATCAGATTGTTGGCATTTGCCACTACTCGTACGATCTCTTCATTATGCTGTAGCTTTCCTAATACTGGTTCGAGTACTAGAACCCAGAAAACAGGCCCGCTTGTGAATTCCTGTGGGCAACATTTTGAAATTTTCTATATTAGGGTCTCTCATGGACACTACAGTGTTGTTTCCTGTTGCACGGTAGTTCTTAAAGCAGTTGTACAACACTCGTGGGCAGTCTGAGTTCCTAAGGCGGTCCAAAAGTACTGGCCACCAAAGCGATCGAACGCTCTGGCAATGTCCACCATTATGGCTACGACATATTTGTGCGGGTTGTTTTTCACAAGTCTTATCACCTCATTTACAGCGTCTTCTGTTGACTTTCCGCTTCTGAAACCAGTTTGTTGCAAATTCATTCCATGAAGAAGCCTTTTCTGAAATGGTACTCAAGTTTTTTCCTTACACCGCCGAAACGCAAACACACACACAAACGTACCATGTCAGCGACGAAATTCCACTGCCGCAGTCATGAGGCCAAGAATTTGGCTTTTCGCTCTGGAAGACCCCTAACAGATCACAGAGTTCACGCTGTGTGATTTTCTGTGGTTCTCCAGACGACGATGATAGTGTAAATATAGGGTCAGTGTCACTATCGTATGATTCTTTTTCGGCCGTACGCATCGGTTCAGCATCGTTCCTACTGATGCTTGATGGTGTTACATGTGTGGGAATAGGAACTGTCAGTCCTTCGCCATGACTCACATGGCGAATGACAAATGAGATGTCAGGGTATTGAATATCACTCTTCCTCTTGGTATTGACTCCTTTCCGAAGGAATGTGCCATAGAAAAATGGCAATCCGATGCATGATTTGTGGTTTCGCGAGAAATAGCAGGCCACATTAAGCTTTATGGTGTAATTCAGTGTTGCTGAAGTGTACTGGAAAGGTCCACCTCACTCCCTTACGGCAGAGAAACCCTTGTCAAAGTGACGTTGAGTGTGGCTCTCATAATGCCCAAAAAGTGTGAGTGTAAAACGTAAACACCTTATTTAATTATAACCTTGGGCTGGGAGACAATTTGAACCTCGATATTCACGTTCAGCGCACAGCTTTTTTCATTTCTGTAAGAAATAAAAGGTGAAAATTTGCGGCCCAGTGTTTTAAGTCCGCTTAACGGTCAACATTCTTCTACAGTACTACATCACAAACGCTTCGATCCTATTCTGTTCCGGTTTTGGCCACTTAGGGACGTGCGTGTGCACGTCAGCTGTATTAACTCCATCCAGGCATTAATAAGCCAGGAGTTCCAAGGAAACTGATTTTCACAAAACACTAGAACAAAAATATAGTGCCTCGATAATCTTATTTTAAACAAAATTCACCGCTCACTATCATTCCATCAGCTCCTTGGGCGAAAACCTTATATCGTTATTAATAATGTAAAAAATATGAGAGCAAAACAAATAGAAAAAAGAAAAAAATTTACACTAATATTTTCAAAATACTGAGTAAGAGTGTTTTTGGCAAAACTGTTCGGAATGTTCGACAGTTAAGTGATGTGATTCTGCTCTGAATACAAGAGTAAATTTCAAAAGCAATGTCAGCTTCAAGGAAAATACGGTTGCAATCGAAATAAGTAGAGTAAATATTCTTTTAGATAAGCACATAGCTGTAGGAATGGCTATATGCATATTTTTAATGCGCTTCTTGTTGAAAGTTTATATCTGAAACAGCAACCAACCGTAAGTATGGTTTAAGATATTTACTTAAATGAAGCCATGACTGGTTTCGGATTTCTTACAAATCCATCTTCAAATGGGTTTTGCAGGTTTCATCGTTTTCTAACTGTGGCCTCATCTTGTATTACTTTTGGTTTGCTGCAACGCTGTATAATTCTGTGTGATGAACAGAAACACGGGGCGATTTCGTCACACAGAATCATACAGCAGTGCAGCAAATCAATAAGTAATACAAGACGAGGACAGAGCTAGAAAACCACGAACCCTGTAAAACCCAATTGAAGAAGGATTTGTAAGAAATCCGAAACCGGTCATGGTTTGATCTCAATAAACCTCTTTATAAATCATATTTTGCTGGTTGCTAATTCAATTATAAACCTTACAGTACTGCAGTCATGGTCTTCAAAATGTAAATTTTCGACCGAATAACTGCTTGTAGATTTGAATTGTGGGTATACGTTTAAAAATTTGAGGGGAAAATATTAAAATGTGTTACAAATGGCTCTGAGCACTGTGGGACTCAACATCTTAGGTCATAAGTCCCCTAGAACTTAGAACTACTTAAACACACCCATGACCGAGGCAGGATTCGAACCTGCGACCGCAGCAGCCTCGCGGTTCCGGACTGCAGCGCCAGAACCGCACGGCCACCGCGGCCGGCAAAATGTGTTACACATGGATAGGTTAATGTATCATGTAACTACCTCATATATTTATGATGTTATTCAAAATGATGTGAATAGGTTACTTGGCACTTCGGGCTACCCTAGTAATAACATCCCATGCGTCAATTAAAAGAAAATGGGTTTAATGATAGATTGTAAGTAGGCTGTTTAGGTTTTTATGTTGGTAAAGCCACGAGCGCTCTATATGAAAATCACTGGCTGAGCTTTGAGCAGTTTGTAGCCGGTTGGCATTGTTGGAATATTCGCTATTGTAGTGTTGGGCAGTTGGATGTGAACAGCGCGTAGCGTCGCACAGTTGGAGGTGACCCGCCAGCAGTGGTGGATGTGGGGAGAGAAATGGCAGAATTCTAAGAGCGGACGATCTGGACGTGTGTCCATCAGAAAGAGTAAATTTGTAATACTGGATATCATGTACACTCCTGGAAATGGAAAAAAGAACACATTGACACGGTGTGTCAGACCCACCATACTTGCTCCGGACACTGCGAGAGGGCTGTACAAGCAATGATCACACGCACGGCACAGCGGACACACCAGGAACCGCGGTGTTGGCCGTCGAATGGCGCTAGCTGCGCAGCATTTGTGCACCGCTGCCGTCAGTGTCAGCCAGTTTGCCGTGGCATACGGAGCTCCATCGCAGTCTTTAACACTGGTAGCATGCCGCGACAGCGTGGACGTGAACCGTATGTGCAGTTGACGGACTTTGAGCGAGGGCGTATAGTGGGCATGCGGGAGGCCGGGTGGACGTACCGCCGAATTGCTCAACACGTGGGGCGTGAGGTCTCCACAGTACATCGATGTTGTCGCCTGTGGTCGGCGGAAGGTGCACGTGCCCGTCGACCTGGGACCGGACCGCAGCGACGCACGGATGCACGCCAAGACCGTAGGATCCTACGCAGTGCCGTAGGGGACCGCACCGCCACTTCCCAGCAAATTAGGGACACTGTTGCTCCTGGGGTATCGGCGAGGACCATTCGCAACCGTCTCCATGAAGCTGGGCTACGGTCCCGCACACCGTTAGGCCGTCTTCCGCTCACGCCCCAACATCGTGCAGCCCGCCTCCAGTGGTGTCGCGACAGGCGTGAATGGAGGGACGAATGGAGACGTGTCGTCTTCAGCGATGAGTGTCGCTTCTGCCTTGGTGCCAATGATGGTCGTATGCATGTTTGGCGTCGTGCAGGTGAGCGCCACAATCAGGACTGCATACGACCGAGGCACACAGGGCCAACACCCGGCATCATGGTGTGGGGAGCGATCTCCTACACTGGCCGTACACCACTGGTGATCGTCGAGGGGACACTGAATAGTGCACGGTACATCCAAACCGTCATCGAACCCATCGTTCTACCATTCCTAGACCGGCAAGGGAACTTGCTGTTCCAACAGGACAATGCACGTCCGCATGTATCCCGTGCCACCCAACGTGCTCTAGAAGGTGTAAGTCAACTACCCTGGCCAGCAAGATCTCCGGATCTGTCCCCCATTGAGCATGTTTGGGACTGGATGAAGCGTCGTCTCACGCGGTCTGCACGTCCAGCACGAACGCTGGTCCAACTGCGGCGCCAGGTGGAAATGGCATGGCAAGCCGTTCCACAGGACTACATCCAGCATCTCTACGATCGTCTCCATGGGAGAATAGCAGCCTGCATTGCTGCGAAAGGTGGATATACACTGTACTAGTGCCGACATTGTGCATGCTCTGTTGCCTGTGTCTATGGGCCTGTGGTTCTGTCAGTGTGATCATGTGATGTATCTGACCCCAGGAATGTGTCAATAAAGTTTCCCCTTCCTGGGACAATGAATTCACGGTGTTCTTATTTCAATTTCCAGGAGTGTATATGGAGACCTTTGAATATTATTATGGTAAATACATTGTTTGTTCTCTATCAAAATCTTTCATTTGCTAGCTATGCCTATCAGTAGTTAGTGCCTTCAGTAGATAGAATCTTTTATTTAGCTGGCAGTATTTGCGCTCGCTGTATTGCAGTAGTTCGAGTAACGAAGATTTTTGTGAAGTAAGTGATTAATGAAAGGTATAGGTTATTGTTAGTCAGGGCCATTCTTTTGTAGGGATTATTGGAAGTCAGATTACATTGCGATAAAAATATTGTGTGTCAGTTTAGTGTTGATCAGAATAAGTAAAGAGCGAAATGTCTGAGTACGTTCAGTTCTGCTCAGCTGTTTGAAAATCAAATAACGTAAAGGTTTTCCAGCACAGTAAAATATAAATTTTCTTAAGGGGATGTTTCAGGATGAATCATGAATTATAACATATAATGTGTAAAACGAAAGGTGTGAAATTCTTATCAATTAAGGAATTAAGTATTGATGATTACTGAGAACGAATATTAAATAACGTAGATATATCGATTGTTTGGACATAATTCGATTTATGTATTGATCATGCACACTTGTGGAGGGTGACTGACTGTTCCCTGACAATAGAATGTTTCTGACTGGCTTATTTCCAAGAAAGCTGCATGCCTTGGGAAAGGGGGGGAATGGAGGGAGTGGGGGTGGCTTCATGGGTTAAGGGAAGGGGTCGCCGGAGGCCAGAGGGGGATTGGGAGCAAGCATTGTGACATCAGGCATTTGCCTATTCATGTAGTCAACCTGGTAGTCAAAGGCCAAATGCTCTCTGATAGTGGTGGTCGTCGTGCTAAGGTTCTAAGGGACCAAACTGCTGAGGTCATCGGTCCCTAGGCTTACACACTGCTTAATGTAACTTAAACTAACTTACGCTAAGAACAGCACATACACCCATGCCCGAGCGCGAACCGTGGCAAAGCGCCTGAGACCGTACGGCTTCTCTGATAATGTTATCTTACTGTAATCTCCAAAATTCCATTGTTTACTGATAGTTTGTTGCTATTTTGCTTCATTTCAGTTGAAAATTTCTATCTCACTAATTAGAAAAAATGTTGTCTCGATATTTAGTGAAACGGACACAAAATGAAATATTCAGCGTCTCAATATAAAGCAAATTGTTGTCTATTATTATTTAATCGAACTCATGAGGTATTTTTCTTCTCTTTACGTGATAAAACCGCTTCATTATTATTTAATGATACTGATACACTGATTTTCTTCCCGTTAGCTGAAAAATCCCATCTCAAGATTCTAAATATGGCTGCACTTCATCAGCTGTGCATGCAAGAGCATCAATGGTCTGAAAATAACAGATAACCAGTTGCAGAACAAAGGTTTATTAAAACTTGACCGTGATTTCGACAGTCTGAAAACTTCAGAAGATACTGTATGTAGAATCACATATCACCTACATTCGATTTTGGAGTCGCTGATCTGGCTTACACCTTGTCAAATGTGTAACCCTACAGCAGAGAGCTACTTCTTTTCAATAGTGTGTTTTAAATGGAGGTTAAATGAATGATGCGTTCATTTACTAGGCAGAATCAACGACTCCCATATTGGATATCTATAATACGTGAACCTATGTACAGTACCTTCTGTAGAGGACAGCTTTAAAATTGTCGAAGGTGAAGGTTTAATGAACCTGTATTTTGTTACCAGCTGGCTCTTATTTTTCAATCCATTGAAATTCCATCTCAATAAAAGTCAAAATGCCATAGTATAATTCAGTTCTGCTTCCTCTCTTCGACACGCTATCGCCAAACCCAAACCCTTCCAATGTGTTGCGACAAAGTATAGCGTGATTCATTACTCCAAATTACTCGTTTCCAGTCGTTCTCGGTCCTGTGCCATCGCTCTTTACACCACGCCAAGCATAACTTAGCACTGTCTATAGAAGTGTGTGGCTTGTGAGAAGCTGCCCGACCACTGTACCCCATACGCACGGCCACTGCACAGTTGGACTGCTCGTAGAACTTTGGAACTCGGGAGTGATTTCTCCCACTGATTCCATTCGACTTGATTCAGCCGCCTTCTGCATTGATCGACGGTATCTGATGGTCACTACATGATGCACGCCTGATCTTTTTTTAGCTGTGGTTGCTTCTTCCCATTTCCACTTCACGGTCACATCACCAACTGTGCACTTTGGCGGCTTCAGATGGATCTGTTACTCAGGTGACATCCAGTGACTAGTCCACGTTCTTAGTCGCTGGGCTCTCCTGACGTATCCATTCTAGTGTTACTCCTCCTCTACTGACTGCGTAATATTCCTCGCCTTGTTATACAGGATGTTACAAAAAGGTACGGCCAAACTTTCAGGAAACATTCCTCACACACAAAGAAAGAAAATATGTTATGTGGACATGTGTCCTGAAACGCTTACTTTCCATGTTAGAGCTCATCTTATTACTTCTCTTCAAATCACATTAATCATGGAATGGAAACACACAGCAACAGAACGTACCAGCGTGACTTCAAACACTTTGTTACAGGAAATGTTCAAAATGTCCTCCGTTAGCGAGGATACATGCATCCACCCTCCGTCGCATGGAATCCCTGATGCGCTGATGCAGCCCTGGAGAATGGAGTATTGTATCACAGCCGTCCACAACACGAACACGAAGAGTCTCTACATTTGGTACCGGGGTTGCGTAGACAAGAGTTTTCAAATGCCCCCATAAATGAAAGTCAAGGGGGTTGAGGTCAGGAGAGCGTGGAGGCCATGGAATTGGTCCACCTCTACCAATCCATCGGTCACCGAATCTGTTGTTGAGAAGCGTACGAACACTTCGACTGAAATGTGCAGGAGCTCCATCGTGCATGAACCACATGTTGCGTCGTACTTGTAAAGGCACATGTTCTAGCAGCACAGGTAGAGTATCCCGTATGAAATCATGATAACGTGCTCCATTGAGCGTAGGTGGAAGAACTTGGGACCCAATCAAGACATCACCAACAATGCCTGCCCAAACGTTCACAGAAAATCTGTGTTGATGACGTGATTGCACAACTGCGTACGGATTCTAGTCAGCACACACATGTTGATTGTGAAAATTTACAATTTGATCACGTTGGAATGAAGCCTCAGCCGTAAAGAGAACATTTGCACTGAAATGAGGATTGACACATTGTTGGGTGAACCATTCGCAGAAGTGTACCCATGGAGGCCAATCAGCTGCTGATAGTGCCTGCACAAGATGTACATGGTACGGAAACAACTGGTTCTCCCGTAGCACTCTCCATACAGTGACGTGGTCAACGTTACCTTGTACAGCAGCAACTACTCCGACGCTGACATTAGGGTTATAGTCAACTGCACGAAGAATTGCCTCGTCCATTGCAGGTGTCCTCGTCGTTCTAGGTCTTCCCCAGTCGCGAGTCATAGGCTGGAATGTTCCGTGCTCTCTAAGACGCCGATCAACTGCTTGGAAGGTCTTCCTGTCGGGACACCTTTGTTCTGGAAATCTGTCTCGATACAAACGTACCGCGCCACGGCTGTTGCTCCGTGCTAATCCATACATCAAATGGGCATCTGCCAATTCCGCATTTGAAAACATTGCACTGACTCCAAAACCACGTTCGTGATGAACACTACCCTGTTGATGCTACGTATTGATGTGCTTGATGCTAGTACTATAGAGCAATGAGTCGCATGTCAACACAAGCACCGAAATCAACATTACCTTCCTTCAATTGGGCCAACTGGCGGTGAATCGAGGAAGTACAGAACATACTGACGAAACTAAAATGAGCTCTAACATGGAAATTAAGCGTTTCCGGACACATGCCCACATAACATCTTTCCTTTATTTGTGTGTGAGGAATGTTTCCTGAAAGTTTGGCCGTACCTTTTTGTAACACCCTGTATACTGGTGGGGCCGCTTCTCGTGACATCTGGTGGTTGATTCCGCGCTGTACGGGAGTATCCCGCTTCCTTTGATCGGTCAGTACATGAAGGGCAGCAGCAGACCACATAGCGTGGAGAGCTACTGACCGCCCTACGTGAGGTGGAGCGGGTCCTGATCTACTAGGGTGGTATGGGGGGACAGGACGGTGGGCGGCCAGGAAGTCCAATTAGTGCGAGAGGTCAGCTGGAGCTCATTACGCGCCGCACGCAGCTCGCCTCTCGCGCTGGAGTGCGTGTCCTCAGGTGAGACGGCCACGCCCCCTTACCACCCCCTTCCCCCCACCCTCGCCCCCACTCCACAGGCACTTGGCCACCACCTGCGGGTAGGTCACTGTTCCAGCTACGGCCCAGTCTGGCCTTGTTGAGGTGGCGTCTAGTGCAGGGTCTCCCAAAAGTTTTCTCTGATGAAACACTTTGAGAACCCTCGCACTTCATGGAACACCGTATCTGCTTGAAGGTTCATAAAATCTTTGAAAAAGGAGATAAGCTTTAACTATTCAGTGAGTACTTCAATTTTAAGTAAAAAATAATAATATATAAATCATAAAAAACTAAAAAAACTTATTAGTATTATAGATACGTCGGGAAAAATAACACTATGTTATCAATTGTTTTTTTCTAGAGCACTTCCTCACCTTCTGCGAAATTACAGGGTTCCACTGAACACCGTTTGGGAAATCCTGCCGCGAGGGATTAGCCGAGTGGTCTGAGGCGCTGCAGTCATGGACTGTACGACTGGTCCTGCCGGAGGTTCGAGTCCTCCGTCGGGCATGGGTGTGTGTGTTTGTCCTTAGGGTAATTTATGTTAAGTAGTGTGTAACCTTAGGGACTGATGACCTTAGCAGTTAAGTCCCATAAGATTTCACACACATTTGAACATTTTCGGGAAACCCTGTTCTAATGTGTAAACTATCAGTCTTCTGACTGGTTTGATGCGGCCTGCCACAAATTCCTCTCCTGTGCCAATATTTTCATTTCAGATTAGCAATTGCAACTACGTCCTCAATTATTTGCCGGGTGTATTCAAATCTCTGTCTCCCTCTATCGCTTCTACCCTTTACAGCTCCCTCTAGTACCATGGAAGTCGTTCCCTGACGTCTTAACGGAAGTCCTACCGTCCGCCTCATTCTTCTTGTCAGTGCTCTCCATATATTCCTTTCCTCGTCGATTCTGTGGAGAACCTCCTCATTCGATACCTTATCAGTCCACCTAATTTTCAACATTCTTTTATAGGACCGCATGTCAAAGGCTTCGATGCTCCTCTTTTCCGCTTTTCCCACAGCCTCAGTTTCACTATCATGCAATGCTGAGCTCCAAACGTACATTCTCAAAAATCTCTTCCGCAAATTAAGGCCTGTGTTTGGTACTAGTAGACTTCTCTTGGCCAGGAATGCCGTTTCTGCCAGTGCTGTTCAGCTTTTGATGTCCACCTTCTCCGTCCGTCATGTTTTGCCGCATAGGTAGCAGAATTCATTAACTTCATCTGCTTCGCGATCACCAGGCCTGGAGTTAAGTTTCTCGCTGTTCTCATTCCTGCAATTTCTCATTACTTCCATCTGTCTTCGATTTAGTCTCAAATCATACTGTGTACTTATTAGAATGTTAATTTCATTCAGCAAATCCTGTAATTCTTCTTCACATTACTGATGAGATCCACCTACTGGTTATTTTAACCGTTCGAGCCGCCACTGTTTCTGCTTGAAACAACGATTTTGTTAGTTTTTTCAAGTACAAGTGACTTTCACATGGAACCTCTGCTGCAAGACAGAGACTTCTAGTGATGTATTGTGATACTTCTACGAATGGAATGGATTGTAGCAATCACCTCTAGCATTTAAAGCAACAGTCGAGGCTAAGATTAAGCTATGTGACTGCAGGAGATTCTCAAATGTGGTTTTCCTCGTAGTGGTCATATTGAGGAAAAGTTACTGTAACGTCAGTCTCAGTTTGTGCTACAGCTTTTATGAGTATTATCGAAATTAAGCCACTGGTACACTATATACTTACGATACAAATAGTATTACATTTTAGGTCTATTTTTGCTTCTTATTTAGCGCTATAATTTGTTTCAGGCATTATAAGATCGTGAAAATTTCGAGATGTGTGATTTTGTCCAAGAAAAATGCAAATTTGCTTTCAAATATATCGCATCAAATGATGTGTGGTTGAAAAATTGCATGCCCTAGTGTATCTAAAGTCAAACCAACCCCTTAAAACAACGGATTGTTTACCTATGGCCAATTTCATCTTCTGTTCGTTGTTTAGTAAAAATTAATTTTGAGAAACATTTTACGTTCATATTGGAAAGTGTAACCATCTCCTTGAAACAACTGACTGTTTATTTTTTGCGAATGTCTTTTGTATCTGTTGCTTACTATCATACTAAATTTTCATTATGTGAAAATATTGAAATTATATTTTTCTTCGTATTCTTGAGACTCAAAGGGTTGCCAGTGTCCTCTGCAGTCCCTATATAACTTATTTTCTATATCCGAATTTTATTTTTCTCTAGCTCGGGGAATTAAGATTACTTGTGGCGTCTGATTGTAGCACATACTTTACAGCACTGATTCCTACAGTGATTTATATCGACAATATTCGGTTGCTAATAATCTAATTGGTAAATTGCAACAATCTCTTCA
Source organism: Schistocerca americana (assembly GCF_021461395.2). Lineage (NCBI taxonomy): Eukaryota > Metazoa > Arthropoda > Insecta > Orthoptera > Acrididae > Schistocerca > Schistocerca americana. The sequence continues at coordinate 159,276,092 of NC_060124.1, read as the reverse complement.
TTTTATCATTAAATCAGTAATCATAATTCGCTGTAAACGTCGAATTCCAGGTGATTAACGCAGTAAAAATAAGGATACGTTTGATCGATTACTGCTTCTCACTGAAGTACACTCGCTGTCAAAAGGTTTACGCTTCAGAAGATTTTTCTCACGTTTTGGGACTATTTTAGAGTTTTCGGATGCTAAAGATCTAGTTTCAAAATAATTATTAAGTGAAAGCAGACACTGTTTGTTTAAGTTACTTATTTACTAAATTGAATGACGTTAACTTGCAGTTACAACGTGACAATCCAAATTTCATAATGCATAGTCCAACATTTCAGTTTATCTTGCCATAATTAAACGTATGAAGAAAAACATTGGACGACGTAAGTTTTCGCAGTTTCCAAATTTCTAACAGACTGTTTGCTAGGATGATACCGTTTTTGTGTCCTTTTAACACTTCACACACGACTCGAAACTATGTTTTAGGATATTTTTGCTACTGGAATACCATAGTTGATCATCAAATAATACAGCGCTACTGAAGAAACGGATCTCATACTGCAAGAAGGACTGATCGGAATAAGCGCTAACGAAGACCTAAAAATAAAGTTTAGCATGGGATATCAGAAATTTTGGCTACAGACAGATATACCTGTTACTTATCCTGTATTATGGACTATAGCGAGATACTTCCTGATAGTTTTTCCGCCTTCATGAAAAAATACACACAAATTATGAATATACAGCATGTAGTCATATTTACAAATTAATTTGCAATCTGAATGTGAAGTGACACACATCATTACGCTATGTCGAGCAAATGAACTATGGAACATGTATCTAAGTAACTAACTAACTTGGGTACCATTGCTTGGCACAAAGTGCATGTGCCATCTAGTAACGAGTGTTTGGAACTTTTCTCCTTGATCTGACACTTGGTACAAGTCTAGGGATACGCAACACGGTACGAGGAAGTTAAGAGCATTGAAAACGCGTTTTGTGGAAAAATGACATTTAGAACGTTGTTCATTTTCACTCTTCACTTGTTATCATATGAAAAATAATGTAATGTAAAGTGTATGTAACATATTAAAAATATAATTTACGAACTCCTCGTTTATAGCAATAAGTATTATAAACTATATAGGCACCAGAATGACAATATGGCTACTGTCAATGACATAAACAGTCAGTGATATAAATGTAGAATGTGGTAGTTTCAGTTGGATATCATATGTAGTAAACAATGGTTATAAATTTATAAAATTATTGACTTCATTTTATTTGGAAATAATCCCTAAGAATGCACGGCAATCAAGACAAAAATGGGGTAGAAAAAAGACATTGCGAAATAAACTTCAACAAGAAAATATTGCAACAGAATCACCAATAAGGAAAGAAAATTTTATTTGTATTTTACAGTTTCATGCAATGTTAAGCTGAGTTCAGTAAAGCAGTGTAGAAGGGTATTATGTGAACAGTGTGATGCTACCTTGTCTTGTTGAAGGTATTGTCATGTCTGCATCACAGCTTCTCCATATTTAAATTTTTTTGATTCTGTATCACTAACTGAGTAATCTTTTACACGTTCACCTCGTTTGAGGGAGAATAGTACGAGAAAGGAAAAGTGCTTTTCTATATTTACCAGAAGACGCGGTAATATAGTTGTTGATTTTATTCGTTACTCACAGAAACAATGATAGTATTCAATCTGGCTCTCCACTACACTCCGAGATTCGCTGCTTTTTGTGCTATCAACAAAATATGAAATTGAAAGGATTCCACATTACTATACTTTACGGTTGCTTTCAGGTTATTAGGGTAAACACTCAATCAGCCACTTTCAGTTAATAGCTCATTTCGTCCCAAGAAGCACCAAATACTGTCTTGGAAATACATCTTGGTGAGCTGTTTTAAAATCAGAGATATCATTTACCACTTTTAACACTTACCTCATATTAAACACTTTTTTCGAATATGTGCAGTCAGTTGAACATAAATTCTTGAATAACTATGTACATTAAATAATTTGAAAATGGCAATCCTTAATTTCTTATGTTCACAATTGCTCCATCACAGCTTATTTATCACCAGAGATTACATTATAATCCCATGTTTTAAAACTTTAAATACTTACTAAAACAGAAGTTGACACGACTGGTGTTACAAGGAGTATGTTGACAAGATCATCGACGATCAAAACTTTCATATAGTATTCATTTATTTTCACTGTGCAGTCATAATCACCGCAGGAGTTGTGGCTCAGCTTCATGCAACGTTTTATAGTCTATGTTCGTCGACAAGGTGCGAACTGGATCAAGTACCACGAGTAGAACTGACGTCAGCGCTCGTAAGATCTCCACGACGTACGTGGAACAAAGAAAAAACTAAGAAAACTTCGTAGTTTTTCACTAAATTAATCTTACTATAGTAAAATCATTACATTCATTATATTAAATACCATAGGCGAGATTAAGGAACAATGAGAAATGGATAATAGTGTGTAACTGATTATATACAATCTACGAATGTAGTACGCCATAATTTTGCACATGAAAACTATCCTCTCTGAGCGTTACGAAGGCTTTGAATAGCAGATGGAGTTCTGAAATTTTGAATATTGTCTTTTACGAACTTTCTCTGTATATTTTGCCAACTTCTGTAGTAAGGATTTGTACTTCTTCATTTTGCAGAAACCAAATATTAGAAGGTAAGTAGTTACTGTTTATTTATAGCAGACAAAAAGAATTATAAGGTCCGTTTGTCACGGAACAAATGTGCTTAATTGTGTTGATAGCGTATGGCGCAGAGTGAGCAACTTTTTTCTGGGGCACAATGAGAATATATGCAGAACACAATAATGGTTCTATGTACAGGAAAAAACTGCTTTTTGTCTAACGTCTGCTGAAGAAGAATTGAGGTAGTTAGCTAGTTAGTTAGTTAGTTCCCCCCCCCCCCCCCCCCTCCATGAACCATGGACTTTGCCGTTGGTGGGGAGGCTTGCGTGCCTCAGCGATACAGATAGCCGTACCGTAGGTGCAACCATAACGGAGGGGTATCGGTTGAGAGGCCAGACAAACGTGTGGTTCCTGAAGAGGGGCAGCAGCCTTTTCAGTAGTTGCAGGACAACAGTCTGAATGATAGACTGATCTGGCCTTGTAACACTAACCAAAACGGCCTTGCGAACGGCTGAAACAAAGGGGAAACTACAGCCGTAATTTTTCCGGAGGGCATGCAGCTTTACTGTATGGTTAAATGATGATAGCGTCCTCATGGGTAAAATATTCCGGAGGTAAAATAGTCCCCCATTCGGATCTGCGAGCGGGGAATACTCAAGAGGACGTTGTTATCAGGAGAAAGGAAACTGGCGTTCTGCGCATCGGAGCGTGGAATGTCAGGTCCATTAATCGGGCAGGTAGGTTAGAAAACTTAAAAAGGGAAATGGATAGGTTAAAGTTAGATATAGTGAGAATTAGTGAAGTCCGGTGGCAGGAGGAATAAGACTTGTGGTCCGGTGAATACTGGTTATAAATACAAAATCAAATATGGGTAATGCAGAAGTAGGTTTAATAATGAATTAAAAAAATAGGAGTGAGGGTAAGCTACTATAAACAGCATAGTGAACGCATTATTGTGGCTAAGATAGACACGAACCCCACACCTACTACAATAGTACAAGTTTATATGCCGACTAGCTCTGCAGATGACGAAATTGATGAAATGTATGATGAGACAAAAGAAATTATCAGGTAGTGAAGGGAGATGAAAATTTAATAGTCATGGGTGACTGGAATTCGAGAGTCGGAAAAAGGAGAGAGGGAAACATAATAGGTGAATATCGATTGGGGCTAAGAAATGAGAGAGGAAGCCGCCTTGTAGAATTTTGCGCAGGGCATACCTTAATCATAGCTAACACTTGGTTCAAGAATCATGAAAGAAGGTTGTATACATGGAAGAAGTCCGGAGATACTGACAGGTTTCAGATAGATTATATAATGGTAGGACAGAGATTTAGGAACCAGGTTTTAAATTGTAGGACATTTCCAGGGGCAGATGTGGACTCTGACCACAGACTATGGGTTATGAACTGTAGATAAAAACTGAAGAAACTGCAAAAAGGTGGGAATTTAAGGAGATAGGACCTGGATAAACTGAAAGAACCAGAGGTTGTACAGGGTTTCAGGGAGAGCATAAGGGAACAATTGACAGAAATTGGAGAAAGAAATACATATAAGAAGAATGGGTAGCTTTGAGGGATGAATTAGTGAAGGCAGCAGAGGATAAAGTAGGTAAAAAGACGAGGGTTAGTAGAAATCCTTGGGTAACAGAAGAAATATTGAGCTTAATTGATGAAAGGAGTAAATATAAAAATGCAGTAAATGAAGCAGGAAAAAAGGAATACAAACGTCTCAAAAATGAGATCGACAGGAAGTGCAAAATGTCTAAGCAGGGATGGCTTGAGGACAAATGTAAGGATGTAGAGGCTTATCTCACTAGGGGTAAGATAGATACTGCCTATAGGAAAATTAAAGAGGCCTTTGGAGAAAGGAGAACCACTTGCATGAATATCAAGAGCTCAGATGGAAACGCAGTTCCAAGCAAAGAAGGGAAAGCAGAAAGGTGGAAGAAGTGTATAGAGGGTCTATACAGGGGCGATGTTCTTGAGGACAATATTATGGAAATGGAAGAGGATGAAGAGGAAATGGGAGATATGATAGTGCGTGAAGAGTTTCACAGAGCACTGAAAGATCTAAATCGAAACAAGGCCCCCGGGAGTAGACAACATTCCATTAGAACTACTGACAGCCTTGGGAGAGCCAGTCCTGACAAAACTCTACCATCTGGTGAGCAAGATCTATGAGACAGGCGAAATGCCCTCAGACTTCAAGAAGAATATAATAATTCCAATCCCAAATAAAGCAGGTGTTGACAGATGTGAAAATTACCGAACTATCAGTTTAATAAGTCACAGCTGCAAAATACTAACGCGAATTCTTTTCAGACGAATGGAAAAACTGATAGAAACCGACCTCGTGGAAGATCAGTTTGGATTCCGTAGAAATGGTGGAACACGTGAGGCGATACTGACCCTACGACTTATCTTAGAAGAAAGATTAAGGAAAGGCAAACCTACGTTTCTAGCATTTGTAGACTTAGGGAAAGCTTTTGACAATGTTGATTGGAATACTCTCTTTCAAATTCTGAAGGTGGCAGGGGTAAAATACATGGAGCGAAAGGCTATTTACACTTTGTGCAGCAAGCAGATGGCAGTTATAAGAGTCGAGGGGTATGAAAGGGAAGCAGTGGTTGGGAAGGAAGTGAGACACGGTTGTAGCCTATCCCCAATGTTATTCAATCTGTATATTGAGCAAGCAGTAAAGGAAACAAAAGAATTGTTCGGAGTTGGTATTAAAATCCATGGAGAAGAAATAAAAACTTCAGGGTTCGCCGATGACATTGTAATTCTGTCAGAGACAGCAAAGAACTTGGAAGAGCAATTGTACGGCATGGACAGCGCCATGAAAGGAGGGTATAAGATGAACATCAACAAAAGCAAAACGAGGATAATGGAATGTAGTCGAATTAAGTCGGGTGATGCTGAGGGAATTAGATTAGGAAATGAGACACTTAAAGTAGTAAAGGAGTTTTGCTATTTGGGGAGCAAAATAACTGATGATGGTCGAAGTAGAGAGGATATAAAATGTAGATTGTCAATGGCAAGGAAAGCGTTTCTGAAGAAGAAAAATTTGTTATCATCGAGTATAGATTTAAATGTCAGGAGGTCGTTTCTGAAAGTATTTGTATGGAGTGTAGCCATGTATGGAAGTGAAAAGTGGACGATAAATAGTTTAGACAAGAAGAGAATAGAAGCTTTCGAAAAGTTGTGCTACAGATGAATGCTGAAGATTAGATGGGTAGATCACATAACTAATGAGGAGGTATCGAACAGAATTGGGGAGAAGAGGAGCTTGTGGCACAACTTGACTAGAAGAAGGGATCGGTTGGTAGGACATATTCTGAGACATCGAGGGTTCACCAATTTAGTATTGGAGGGCAGCGTGGAGGGTAAAAATCGTAGAGGGAGACCAAGAGATGAATACACTATGCAGATTCAGAAGGATGTAGGCTGCAGTAGGTACTGGGAGATGAAGAAGCTTGCACAGGATAGAGTAGCATGGAGAGCTGCATCAAGCCAGTCTCAGGACTGAAGACCACAACAACAAGTTAGTTTTATGTTACACGGATCATTTGCACGATAAACCGTCATGATGTGGAATGTGTCATTTTACATTCATATTGCAAATTAATTTTTACATGTATTTGTACTGTAAATATCACCATATAATTATTTTTTTCGGCGAAATGAAAACAAGATATACAGACTGACTTATCAATTAATATCCACCACATTTTACACATTGCAAACAAAGAAATTTTTCTACAGACAACTGTTTTCAATTTATTTTCAAATTTTACCCTGCTGTCTGTTAGACTTTTTATATCACTGGTTAAGTGGCTAAAAACTTTGTTGCGGCGTTGTGCTCCCCTTTCTGTTCTAAAGACAACCTTAATGTTCAGTGATGAATCTCATTTTTTCTTCTAGTATTGTAATTATGTACTTCATTGTTCCTTTTGAACTGTAGTGGATTATTTACAACAAATTTCATGAGGGAATAAATATACTGTGAAGCAGTAATCAGAATGCCCAACTCCTCAAACAGATGTCTGCAAGATGCTCGTGGATGAGCACCGCATATTATTCTTACAGCATGTTTTTGGGCAATGAAGACCTTCTTTCTTACAGATGAGTTATCCCAGAACATTATTACATTTGACATTACTGAATGAAAATAAGCAAAGTATGTCAACGTACTGATTTCCCTCTCCCCAAAATTTGCTATGATTCTGCGTGCAAATGTGGCTGAACTAAATTGTTTTATGAGTTCCAAAATGTATTTTCCCCCATTTCAATTCTCATCAAAATGGAGACATAAGAATTTCGAAGTTCATATACATGTCTTTTCAGATATGTCTTTTCTACACTATCAATGCTTTCCACAGTCTGCAGAACTGGAGAAATGTCTGTATTTCCTGTTCGGATGGATACTTAAATTTTCCAGTGATTTTACTTTGTGCAAAACCAATATATCCTATGATGCTTACTAAAAATAAATAAATATTTCCAGTCTGTCTGTGAATTTGTTTTACTGTTGATCAGTGTACCACACGCCAACACTCAGGGTACCCCAAGATCGGGTAGAGTACGCTTTTTCACATTATATTGCTGTCAGTTATTCTGTTTGTACAATTTTTGTGATAACAAAACATGTAAATTAATATGGATATTAGATAGTATTGGCGTCCTAAGTAACATGAAATAATCCATAAATATTATCAAATTTCATCACAAAGTATTCTAAGACAAAAAATGGCCCATTGTGTTCCAGTCTTTTCTATAACGTTCCTTTTTTGCTCTTATCTTTTACTTATTGTGCATGATCACCTTCGAAATATTCTCCTCCACAGTTGATACACCGCTTCCAACGCCGTTTCCACTTACGGACGCAGTCTTTGTACGGATCTTGTTCGATCGCGCGAAGCGCCGTCTGAGAATTTTCTTTTGTCTTGTGTATCGTTGCAAATCTTTATCGTTTCAAAGGGGTTCTCAACTTTGGAAATAAAAAAAAAATAGTCCACATCGGCCAGGTCTGGAGAGAAGGGAGGATCATGCAGCAGAGTGATTTCGTTTCTTGTGCAATAGTCGCGCACCAGCAGCGATGAATCTGCGGATGCGTTTCATGATGAAAGAGTCATGAATTGTCCAACACATTTTAGGCCGTTTCCTTCTCACAGTTTCTCGTAGGCGTCGCAACAAGTCCCCATAGTACCAACTATTATGTTTGTCCCTGAGGCACGAATTCATGATTAACTAATCCCTCAAAGTCAAAGAAAACTATCAGCATGGCTTTGACATTTGGCCTGACCTGACGAGCTTTTTTTGGGGTTGGAGATACTTTCCCTTTCCGTTGTGAAGATTGAACCTTGGTCTCAACATCATAAACGTAGGCCCACGTCTCATCACCAGTTATGGTTCCCTTAAGGCACATCTCGTTCTCATTTGCGCGATCCAACAACTCTTCACAAACTGCGAGGCGAAGGTTTTTCTGGTCTTCACTCATGTGCCGTGGGACGAACTTGGCGGCAACACGATGCATTTCAAGATACTGCATCAGGATTTCACGACATGATCCAATTGAAATGTTCCATTCTTCTGTGATCCCTCGAACAGTCAATCTTCGATTGGCACGCACAATCTCGTTGACGGTTCTGACACAAGCGGTGTCGGACGCGTCGAAGGGCGTCCTGAACGAGAGTGATCTTTAATTTCTGTCCGGCCATTTTTAAACTGTGTGAGCCATTCGCAACATCGGGAACGGCTTAAGCACACTTCATCGTAGATTTCCTGCATCATTTGGTGCGTCTCTGTAAAGGTGTTATTGAGTTTCACCCAAATTTTAACGCAGGCGTGTGCAACTGTCCTACTCAATACGTCACTGAACAATAACTAATAGACATCTCCTGTACAACAATGACTCTTCTGACAGTTACAAAATAGGCACAGGCGTGTGCAGGCATGCCAACCGCATTTCGCTCCAATTCGCCATAGACGTGAAATTGCTAATGTTCCGGAATGTTTTGGACAGACCTGGCATGGGACTGTTTTTCTGATCACTCCACGAGCCAAATACATCTCGATTACCCTGCAAAATCACCCGACTTGAGCCCATAGCAGCTGTGCGGGACCCGTTGGAAGAGCGGGTAAAACGCCGACATCAGCATCCCCACAATTTGTCGGAACTGCGTCATCAAGTACCTGCACAGTCTTTTGGACTCACTTCCAACCTGAATCCAAGCGGTTACCAAGTACAGAGGTCAAATTACTCGTTATTAAATTATGCTTATAATGATTTCTCTATGGTTGACTAAGTTTGTGTTCGGTGAGCTTATCTTACCTACCAATCACCTGAAAATGACGTAGGGGGAGTGACTATAAACGAGAGATATAGAGAAAACAGAATGTTTCAAAACCCGGTTCTACAAAAGAACGCTGAAGATTGCATGGGTAGATCCGTTAACTAAGGAAGAGGCACTTAGTCGGTTTTGGAAGACATGAAATTTGTATCACAACGTGACTAAAAGACGGGATATATTGATTAGCATCATCCTGAGGAATCTGAGAATAATCTATTTGGTAATGGATGGTAGTGTGGACAATGAAAATTGACTGCAGTAAGCAGATTCAGATGGCTGTAGGTCGCTGTAGTTACGTAGAGACGAAGAGCCTTCCACGGGATAGACTCACTTGGAAGGCTGAATCCAACCAGTATTCGATCTGAAGACCGCAACAACAACACTCTTTGGCAAGGATGTTATGGTTACTTGTTCGAGAATTCTTCCAAGGCCTGTAAACAGAGAGGGAGGACTACAGTTTTCTGGAACAAAAGAAAAGCATGCGGCCATCCAGCAGTCTCCATGCCGGTATGAATACATAGTGAGGACAATAGCTATTAAAACTTCCATTACAAATAGTGCGATACAAAATTAGAACAGCCTCCAACATAAAATAAAATTGATTTCATTCTCATATTTAATGAAAACCCTATGGTCATTGTCACTAGATCGCTGCTTCTATTGAGTATCAGAATTTTTAGAACATATGAAATTCAAGAGACTTTAAATGACGTAGTGCTATATCTCCTACTGCAAGAAGTGCAGGCTCTATTATAGATAAAGCCAGAAAAAACATTCATTTATTGCAATATTACTGAAACTTCCTGGCAGATTGAAGCTATGTGTCAGGCAGAGACTCGAACTCGAGACCTTTGCCTCTACCACGAGCGAGCGCACTACCGTTAGCGCAGTTACCCGCGAAAGTCAAAGGTCCCGAGTTCGAGTCACCGTCCGTCACACAGCTTTAATCTGCCAGGTAGTTTGAAATCAGCGTACACTCCGCATGTAGAGTGAAAACTGAAAATTTCATTCTGCGATATTACTATCGAAGTTTCTGTACTTCATGTGTGTGTGTGTGTGTGTGTGTGTTTTTGTATGTCTGTACATAAACATAAGTTTGTTCACTTAACCTTATACAATATTTATAAACGAAATACCCATAATCAGGAAAGTCTTTGGAGGAATATATAAATAAATATTGAATTGCGATCGAATCAGCCAGTGACGTATGACGCAGTCTTACAGTTTGTTGGCCCATGTTGACTGGCGAGGTAACAAAACGAATATTACACAACGTACTTCTATTAAATTAATAAGAAAGTTCCGGTATCTATTAGAAAACGTGAAGGTGAAAAAGGAATTCGGAGATAGCTGGCCATAGACCAACTACGGGGGGTGCTGAAAAGTAATACATCCGACTTTTGCATGGGAAAACCCCTAAAATTTTTTAAATAAAACAAAGGTTATTATGATTCTCCATCCTTATTCTTCGTGTATACATATTTCCAACCCCATGGAAGTGTGCAGCGTACCTATGTCGCTGCGTTAGAAATAACGTACTGGACTCGACTTACAAATTCTAAGAGTTCGACCACTCTTGGACCACCCTCTATCCTTCTTCCTGACAAGCCAGACCGTACACGAGCGTTGTGTCATTTGTAACAACCCAAGGGCTTGGGCTCACTGTCATGGATCATTCCTCATCCAGTCCTGACTTGACCTATCTGATTTTCATCTGTTTCCAAAATTCAAATAACACGTTCTAAGACTTCACTTTGATAGTGATGAAGCGTTGCAAACAGAGGTGACGTTGTGGCTCCGTCGACAAAGTCAAACATTCTACAGTGACAGTATCAATAAGCTGATCTCTCGTTGGGAGAAATGTGTTCGCCCTAACAATGAGAAATAAATATGTAGACGTGAATAATAAAGATGCAGAAAGTTAATAACGTTTCTTTCATTTAAAAAGTTTAAAGACTTTCAAAAAAAGAAATGGTTCAAATGGCTCTGAGCACTATGGCACTTAACTTCTGAGGTAATCAGTCCCCTAGAATTTAGAGCTACTTAAACCTACCTAACCTGAGGACATCACACACATCCATGCCCGAGGCAGGATTCGTTTGTTGGTTGTTTTGGGGAAGGAGACCAGACATCGAGGTCATCGGTCTCATCGGATTAGGGAAGGATGCGGAAGGAAGTCGGCCGTGCCCTTTGAAAGGAACCATCCCGGCATTTACCTGAAGCGATTTAGACAGGATTCGAACCTGCGACCGTAGCGGTCGCGCGGTTCCAGACTGTAGCGCCTAGAACCGCTCGACCACTCCGGCCGGCAAGACTTTCCACATAAAGCATTCGGAGGCTTCACATTTCAGCACGTTCTCGTGCGTCTGACAGCACAGAACGACGCTTTTAACTCAACCAACTACACTACAATCACCTAGAGTTGGGTATGTCTGTGTCCTTGACGTTACAAGACTTTAACAACCGATATGTCACTAACTGATCATTAATTGTAACAAATGGCACCATGAGCGACGTGTTTTTGATAAATCTTCAGTGTACCATTGCCTTGAAATGGGCCATGTTCTAATATCCAATATATAATACGAAAAAAACGAAATACGAACATTCTTTAACCACCAGTACAACGTTTCGAGTCATTTTATTACATCAAATCGTACCCAAAGCGACGCATTTCTTAATGTGGTGCTGCTTCGAAGCGACTTATATTCAAAAGACGTAAATTGTAACGTAAAACCTGTCCGATACGGGATTCAGGTGCAAACAACATAATACAAGATGATATCTTCCATGTTCTGCTTGTGACGCGAAGCTCGATTGTGCACCTTGTTAGCTACATCCCTTCCAAAAAACTAAAAATCTGACCTGTCTTACTCAGCCTTGAGCTCTGTGAAACGTGAAACTTCTCATTGTGATGTCACAAAACTCGACCAGCTCTTCATCCACCAAAGTTTTCTCGCCACGTGCGAGCACGACTTAAGACCAGCGCAAGGAGAGAGTGCACAGGAGACGTGTTTCTAGACCCTGAGACAGCTTTTTGACAGCGCTTGGCAGAGTGGTCTCATCTAAAAGTTAGACCAAGTTACTCCAAACACGCAATCTGGATCATCGGTTGCTCATAATAAAAATGCAGATCGTTAAACGATATTCGTTACAGACACATACGACCGACTGAGGCAGGGATACCTCGGGTTCACTGTTAGACCCCGTTCTATAAAATATTCACACAAGCGACATAGCTAAATAGGCCGACAGTGAAACTGCATTTTACGCCAATGACATTGCGATCAACAGCAGCCCTCGTAACCATCTACTCATTCCAGAGCATTTCTGTAGTATTTGGGCAATATCACCCAACAGTATAACATTTAGAAAATTAAAATTAACGCTATGCTATGCTAAGCTGTATATTTCACGACTAAACACGTACACTCCTGGAAATTGAAATAAGAACACCGTGAATTCATTGTCCCAGGAAGGGGAAACTTTATTGACACATTCCTGGGGTCAGATACATCACATGATCACACTGACAGAACCACAGGCACATACACACAGGCAACAGAGCATGCACAATGTCGGCACTAGTACAGTGTATATCCACCTTTCGCAGCAATGCAGGCTGCTATTCTCCCATGGAGACGATCTTAGAGATGCTGGATGTAGTCCTGTGGAACGGCTTGCCATGCCATTTCCACCTGGCGCCTCAGTTGGACCAGCGTTCGTGCTGGACGTGCAGACGGCGTGAGACGACGCTTCATCCAGTCCCAAACATGCTCAATGGGGGACAGATCCGGAGATCTTGCTGGCCAGGGTAGTTGACTTACACCTTCTAGAGCACGTTGGGTGGCGCGGGATACATGCGGACGTGCATTGTCCTGTTGGAACAGCAAGTTCCCTTGCCGGTCTAGGAATGGTAGAACGATGGGTTCGATGACGGTTTGGATGTACCGTGCACTATTCGACGATCACCAGTGGTGTACGGCCAGTGTAGGAGATCGCTCCCCACACCATGATGCCGGGTGTTGGCCCTGTGTGCCTCGGTCGTATGCAGTCCTGATTGTGGCGCTCACCTGCACGGCGCCAAACACGCATACGACCATCATTGGCACCAAGGCAGAAGCGACTCTCATCGCTGAAGACGACACGTCTCCATTCGTCCCTCCATTCACGCCTGTCGCGACACCACTGGAGGCGGGCTGCACGATGTTGGGGCGTGAGCGGAAGACGGCCTAACGGTGTGCGGGACCGTAGCCCAGCTTCATGGAGACGGTTGCGAGTGGTCCTCGCCGATACCCCAGGAGCAACAGTGTCCCTAATTTGCTGGGAAGTGGCGGTGCGGTCCCCTACGGCACTGCGTAGGATCCTACTGTCTTGGCGTGCATCCGTGCGCCGCTGCGGTCCGGTCCCAGGTCGACGGGCACGTGCACCTTCCGCCGACCACTGGCGACAACATCGATGTACTGTGGAGACCTCACGCCCCACGTGTTGAGCAATTCGGCGGTACGTCCACCTGGCCTCCCGCATGCCCACTATACGCCCTCGCTCAAAGTCCGTCAACTGCACATACGGTTCACGTCCACGCTGTCGCGGCATGCTACCAGTGTTAAAGACTGCGATGGAGCTCCGTATGCCACGGCAAACTGACTGACACTGACGGCGGCGGTGCACAAATGCTGCGCAGCTAGCGCCATTCGACGGCCAACACCGCGGTTCCTGGCGTGTCCGCTGTGCCGTGCGTGTGATCATTGCTTGTACAGCCCTCTCGCAGTGTCCGGAGCAAGTATGGTGGGTCTGACACACCGGTGTCAATGTGTTCTTTTTTCCATTTCCAGGAGTGTATTTCGTGACCATCAACACTTAATTGTTGGTAAAAGTTTTCCTCTTCGGGATTTGGTAACGTATGTAGCCCTTGAAATCGAGATACATCGTACTTTTAGAATTACCTACATAAAGGTATAACCTATTCCGAATGTACCCTCTACTCAAATCTCTGGGCCTACTTATAAGATACAAGCTCCAACTCCAACGACAATTTATCCTTTGGTCGTCTTGTACATATCGTGTGGTCTGTCGTCTCAGATACCAATATTTCACGTCTCCAAACTATGCAGAACAGTGCTTTCAGAGTAATATCAGGCGCTGACAGATTCGTCCCTCACAAAGCTATTACACAACGTTTACGGTAACAATCCACTTACTTACTTACTTCCTCATTTAGAGAAAAGTAGTGAAATTTTACATAATGTCGCCATCTTCGCCCCACAACCTTACCAGAAATTTAGGCAATGAACCCCTTGAAGCGTCTTTCTAGATATCCAAATCGACTTTCTCACAACGTTTTGGTGGTTGATACTTCCACATACAATCCATAAAGCATCAAAGTTACAGAAAGTCATTGGTTAGTTAACTGGTGTTACTAAGTGATCGCACTCCCACCTGTCCGACACAAGATTCTCCATAAGGCGATCTCATAGGTTTGATCATTCTAGCACGAACGGCGAGACACCTCTTTATCTTTGGATAAAAAGCTAAAGTCCACCCTAACAGGCCAAGATGTCCCAGCGGTAACGACCGGTCGCCGTGTCATTCTGATCCTACAGGTGTCACTGTATGCGGATATGGAGGGCCATGTGGTCAGCACACCGCTCTACCGGCCGTATGGCAGTTTACGAGACCGTCTTTGGATAAAAGTAATACAAATTATAATGTATAATGTACGTATAATACGTATGCATGTGTAATGTGTATAATGTACAATGAAGGAAAAGATGTATCGTTTCTGTTTCGTTACTTAAAGTTTAATTTCAACCACTTAACAGCGCCGAAAGTATTGATGAACTTCTCCATCTTTTTGCAGCAGTGGAAGATGTTTCTTTTCGAATCTTTTTCTAAATCTACATTACATAATGCGACACCCTGACACTGCTACTTAGTCTCTTGTTACACGTGCACTTTTTAATCACTATGTATGTAAACACCGTCATAACAGCTATTAATTTCTATTACGTAATTGGCTGCGAAGCGACTGGAAGCAATAGTCATGCTACCAGCTATGAATAAGAGTTGACTAGGCAGACATGTTCACCTTGGAAAGAGTTGACAGGGACCGACGCTGTCACTAAGCGAATTATACTTATGTTGTAATCAGGATAGTAACTCTGTTGCTGCGTTCAATCTTACACAGTATTTATAGTCTCGCTTACAGGTATCTGATACAACAACAGCAATAAACGACAAAGTTTCTTTTGACTGTTACAGAAACTGCTAATTGGTATTCACTTCCAGCTGATGTCAGCAACACGTCTGCATTATTAAACATATTCACAGGTTTGTGCCCACTTTCCATTTTTCGTCAGCCACTGATCTGTCGCTGCACTCTTTTAAGACGTTAGTTGTAGTCTTGCGATGTAGTTACGTGCATCGAACTTCCATTGTCACTATCGACGTACATGTTCAATAAAATCCTACAGGTCTGAGCTCGGCTGCAGATAGAGTCAGTTATGGGGAAAAAGACAAAACAGTTGTCTCTATACAACCCATAACATAACTATTATATTGAAAATTAGCAGTTTTTTTAGCGAATGGGACAAATATTCTTTACAAGTTCGGGAGCAAACAGAAAAACCAACAAAATTATAATCAAAGCAAGAAAGAGACAATGAGTTATTAATAATAACTTTCTAACAGACTATAATCCAAATTATCATGTTGAATACAGAATCCTATGACTTTTCCCCCACGTACTGACTGTAATGGTTCCACATTGCTCGCTGCAACGACTTATCAGCTACCACATGTGCGGACATTTCTACGTATTCAGCGAAAAATAGTGTTTCAAATAAATGAGCTGATGAAACGTATAAGGCTTTTAGTCTGCTATTGTAAATTCGGCGTTACGCCACGGTCAAGCATCAGAAATATATAACAGACCGTATCAGGAATATGCATAATGGGGAAGCAATAACAGTATTAATAGGCTTCAAAGTGGCACATAACCGTCGAAGGGTGTCGTTACCTGCAACCTGTATATGTGCCGTGACATAGTATCGAATATTTGTAAGTACGACCATGTTTTTAGGTGCTTGACAATGGCGTAAAGCTGAAATTGCAGTAGCCGAGTAAGAATTTCTACAGATATCGGGATATTACCTCTTTTAAACAATTCGTGCAGGCTACGGAACCAAATTACGAGAAGCTGAAACAGGTCTCAACTTCTAAAATGAACCGCTCACTCTACAGAGTACTGTACTCTGTACAGAAACGTCTTGAACAATCAGTTTCCTGGACCGAGACATCAACCCAAACCTTTGTTTTTCTCAGGCAGTTCTCTAAAATCCACCCCTGACTTACCAGGGTAAATGACAGGACTTGTCTGTAACCTCTTTCCAAATCTTGCCGATTTTATGAATCTCGTTCATTATCAATGACTTTCAAGCCTTTGGCCACCATCTGCTAAAAAAAAAAAAATTGGATAACTGAAACTGTGCATTGACATGTACAATATTCTGCAGTAACGATGTGTGCCGTTAATATTTGTTTTTTATTCATAGATCTTCCTAACTGCCGAATTGGTTCAGATCTGTCGCAAAGAGCGGAACACATGAGTCAAAGCCAGAACCATTGCATAAACAGCCATCTCCATCGTATATTGCTTTCCCATATACACTACTGCCCATTAAAATTGATACACCAGGAAGAATTGCAGATGATAAACGGGTATTCACTGGACAAATATATTATACTAGAACTGACATGTGATTACATTTTCACGCAGTTTGGGTGCATAGATTCTGAGAAATCAGTACCCGAAACAACCACCTCTGGCCTTAATAACGGCCTTGATACGCCTGGGCATTGAGTCAAACAGAGCTTGGATGGGGTATACAGGTACAGCTGCACATGCTGCTTCAAAACGATACCACAGTTCATCAAAAGTAGTGACTGGCGTATTTTGACGAGCCAGTTGGTCGGCCACCATTGACCAGACGTTTTCAATTGGTGAGAGATCTGGAGAATGTGCTGGCCAGGGCAGCATTCGAACATTTTCTGTATCCAGAAAGGCCCGTACAGGAAATGCAACATGAGGTCGTGCATTATCCTGCTGATATGTAGGGTTTCACAGGGATCGAATGAAGGGTAGAGCCGCAAGTCGTAACACATCTGAAATGTAACGTCCACTGTTCAATGTGCCGTCAATGCGAACAAGAGGTGACAGAGACGTGTAACCAATGGCACCCCATACCATCACGCCGGGTGATACGCCAGTATGGCGATGACGAATACACGCTTCCAATGTGCGTTCACCGCGATGTCGCCAAACACGCATGCAACCATCATGATGCTGTAAACAGAACCCGGATTCATCCGAAAAAATGACGTTTTGCCATTCGTGCACCCAGGTTCGTCGTTGAGTACACCATCGCAGGTGCTCCTGTCTGTGATGCAGCGTCAAGGGTAACCGCAGCCATGGTCTCCGAGCTGATAGTCCATGCTGCTGCAAACGTCGTCAAACTGTTCCTGCAGATGGTTGTTGTCTTGCAAACGTCCCCATGTGTTGACTCAGGGATAGAGACGTGGCTGCACGATCCGTTACATCCATGCAGATAAGATGACTGTCATCTCGACTGCTAGTGATACGAGCCCGTTGGGATCCAGCACGGCGTTCCGTATTACCCTCTTGAACCCACCGATTCCATATCCTGCTAACGGTCATTGGATACCGACCAACGCGAGCAGCCATGTCGCGATACGATAAACCGCAATCGCGATAGGCTACAATCCGACCTTTATCAAAGTCGGAAACGTCATGGTACGCATTTCTCCTCCTTACACGAGGCATCACAACAACGTTTCACCAGGCAACGCCTGTCAACTGCTGTTTGTGTATGAGAAATCGGTTGGGAACTTTCCTCATGTCAGCAGGTTGTAGGTGTCGCCACCGGCGCCAACCTTGTGTGAATGCTCTGAAAAGGTAATCATTTGCATATCACAGCAACCTCTTCCTGTCGGTTAAATTTCGCGTCTGTAGCACATCATCTTCGTGGTGTAGCAATTTTAATGGCCAGTAGTGTAATTTGTGGATTTGTACGGTAATTTACAGGTGATAACTGATTTATGAAAGGCAAAAAGGTTCTACTTAAAAGAAACTACTGGATAAACAGTGGATTGAAATCTTCTACCAGTGCTCGTTTGAAAGTTTTGTGTAAAGTTGCAATTTTGAAAAGATCATTGCAACCCTTCAGCCTGTGTCGTCCGAACAAGACACAGCCATGGCAAAAGCACCACAGCCGCAAAGATGCGAGCTGGTTTCAGTGCCATAGAGAATCGCCACTTGTGCGAGTTCCACCAGCGCCACGGGCCGCGTTGAGGATGAAGATATCGACTACGCCTCGGCCAACTGCCGGCCGAGTACACTCCGCCAAGGACCGGACGACAACGCACAGAAGCCTATTCAGAAGATATAAGAGCAGCTCTCTCCCACTTAGTGATAAATCATCGTCCAGGACTGACTTTGACAGAGAACGTCGGCCGGCCGGTGTGGCCGAGCGGTTCTAGGCGCTTCAGTCTGGAACCGTGCAACCGCTACGGTCGCAGGTTCGAATCCTGCCTCGGGCACGGGTGTGTGTGGTGTCCTTGGGTTAGTTAGGTTTAAGTAGTTCTAAGTTCTAGGGGCCTGATGACCACAGCAGTTAAGTCCCATAGTGCTCAGAGCCATTTTAGAGAACGTCGTTTAGTGAACCCTTAGAAGTCGTCAGACAGTTGTCGTGAATTGCATTTGCTATGTACTGTCCTTAGCGACGATAATTTGCACTTAGCCATTGAAGGCCCTTTTTGTGTTATGCTACATGCAGCGTCGCAGACATAATCATTCAACCAGTGACAAAGACAAGTAAACCTTTTTAACTCATTTGGGTAACTTTGTTACTAATTTGTTGGAGTGCTGTAGAACCTTCGTTTCCCTATTCTGTTACCTGATTCTAGGGCATAGCTGAGTAATAGTGGCAGGGAGAAGTTCTGTTAGCGACTTACTGCACTAGAAGCCGTTTCACGAACTCACAAACTCGGCCTACCGTAACAACTGTGGCAACTCGGCCTCTACAGTAACAGCGACGAGGCCATTACGAAATTGGCGACGAGTGTTTACAAAAGTTATCAAACACACTTGAGAGATAAACAAACATACCAAATGATGTTACTTTGTCAAAAAGTGACACAGTGGGATCATGACGGGGCAAAAATGCAGATTAAATGTTACAAAAAAGTAAAATCAGCAGCCAAACACCGCTAATATACATCTGCATCTACATCTAATAATGCTTCTTACTTCGTTTTTTGCTGCAGGTTGCCACCACTCCAAAGCAACTTTACCATAACGGAAACAGCCACAGTCACGTGTGCGACACGGGATAACTGTAATTTTAATTGTAAACAGACATCTGAAGATTAACCTGCTAGTTGTAAACCTGAAGCGTATACCGTCGTTACCAGCGACTGCTGGCTATTTTTACTTTTTTTTATAAGTAATATACACATAGGTTCTCTGTTGAGTAATATGCTAATTCAAATCCCACTCTGTGTGCATTGCACAAAATCAAAAATGGTCAATACTACAAAACATTTCTAGTCATATTGTATTGTCTTCTGACAATCAAAGAATATTTATTTTGGTAAGAGGCGGAGTGTAGATGGTAAACATTGCAGATTAAGATCAAGGTAGATATGAAACGAAATTAAAAGTCTTGCATAAGATACGCATATTCAGGAATATCACATCTATATTTTATATAATATTGGAGTTTCTTTTTAAAAATGACGCCGCTTTTTATCTGGTTTGGATACATAATCCTCTAATGGACTGGCTACTTACAACAGGAATTATAACATCAAAAAAATGGTTCAAATGGCTCTGAGCACTATGGGACTTAACATCTTAGGTCATCAGTCCCCTAGAACTTAGAACTAGTTAAACCTAACTAACCTAAGGACATCACACACATCCATGCCCGAGGCAGGATTCGAACCTGCGACCGTAGCAGTCGCGCGGTTCCGGACTGCGTGCCTAGAACCGCGAGACCACCGCGGCCGGCAATTATAACATCCACGAAAGAAACATTGAACAGCTAATTGTTAACTAACGCAATGGTTTTATCTATCTGAAAAATGTTTTGCAAATTATTATTACAGAATTGAATTAACTTAACGCTTATTCGTCATGTACACAAAATACTGGGAAAAGTTTATCCCTAGCTTACCTGGAAACGTCACTTAGGACCTGTTTTTGTGAAAACCTATTTCGAGTGTGAGAAACCGCACCATTTCTATAAGAAATGAGGAACTGAAATCACGTCCATGGCAACTGTAGTAGCCGTTTAACCTGATACGTACAACAGCACGTGTCGGAGGAAACCAACGCTATCCTAAAGGAAACATCGCTAGCTGGTGATACGAGCATCCCACATGTGCTCTGCAAATCAGTTACTGTAACATGGCCAGGCAGGTATGCCCGTGTTCGCGAAGGAGTTGTGGTTCAATTCAGTAGGGTTCAGTGGAGCAATGTCATACTGAATTCATAAACTTTTAGCGAGAGTCTTTGTAAACTGTGTATATGATTTTCCGTACTGCGTAGATGTTTTCATCAGATGCTTTAGTCAGTAGCACACGATCACTGAAACAACACTCCAGATCTTTTTACAGCATTTTTTTTCTATTAAATTTTCGAAAGTGTATTCGGTAATACCAGTCAAACAAAACTCGGGAGCCGGCCGGGGTGGCCGTGCGGTTCTAGGCTCTTCAGTCTGGAACCACGCGACCGCTGCGGTCGCAGGTTCGAATCCTGCCTCGGGCGTGGATGTGTGTGATGTCCTTGGGTTAGTTAGGTTTAAGTAGTTCTAAGTTCTAGGGGACTGATGACCTCAGATGTTAAGTCCCATACGGCTCAGAGCCATTTGAACCAAAACTCTGGAAACGAGAATTTGACTACTGCACTGATACGAAATTCTTACTCTTGTTAGCTGAAATTGCTGTTAAACACTTCATAATCGTATCTCTGATCACAAGACGGAAATGTTTTTACTGTCTGCTGTAAGAGAGCAGACCGATCTGCGAAAGGTACCAAAGAGCTTAATGTTCATATCCATCACAGAATGAGAAAGTAGGAAGATACTAACAATATCTTGTAGTACGAAGGAAAAAAATAATGTGTAAGTGACCAAAGCACGTAGTATCTAACCCTTTTTTTCTTTTATATCAAAAATCGTTTCTACTTTTGTAAAGAGGCACAATGTATTTCTTTTTGTGCACCTTGTTTGAAAACGACACTGAAAGCACGAGATGTTGTACAGGAAGCCTGGAGGTACAATGTAGAAACAAGACCACACGTCCCATAACATCAGCCATTCACATTCCAGAGCACCAAAAACGCGGAGACCAACGTATACCAGTACGCCAGCATGACCGCAAATATCATTAACAATAAAATTTTGGAAAATTCGACGACTCTCTGTAATCTAAAACAAAGGAAGCTTAAAAGTTAGAAAAACACATAAATTACCCACTACTGTCGTAAGAAAGCATAAAACACGTTTCAGGAAGCCGACACAGTTATGCAAGCTAATGCTAAAATAAAAGAAGCACAGATGGCTGTCGTAATGTGAACGTCCTGACACGATGCATGTGTCTACACAAGGGAGTCGTCTGCTAAACCCATTGCGGTTTCCTTTACCTGGCTCTAGGAATGTTCCCAAAGAAAGCAGTTCAACGCATTTGGTTCGTCTGTCGCTTGGCATCGCTCTCCGTGTGTTAGATACTCTGTACCGACATTCAGTTGCATATCTGCACAGTAATATCCCCAATTTGCTCTTCCACTCAACCTCTACAATACTAAATACGTGGCTCGATCCGCACTACAAAATATCTTGCCATCGTTTCAGCATCAAGGGCAGAAGAAAAGAAACGACTTAACAGTCATGTTTAACGAATCAGGTTCTTGCCGGGAGACAGATGTTTCTAGACAGTTCGTCCTTGAATTACGCACTAGAAATTTAATGCACAGACTACCCTTGATCTGGCCTCAGCATGCACCCATTAAGAGTTTTTATCGCTGGTCGGGAAATTACCGTCGTCGCACTGGCAAACAACAATTTTGTGACACAATGTAATTCAAAGTAGTGTCGCTTTTTATGTTTGAAACAATCTGTGCAAACGTGATATCATGTCTGTGCGTCTGTGTGTGAGTGCTTGTGCCCACGTGTGTGTGTGTGTGTGTGTGTGTGTGTGTGTGTGTGTGTAAGTTGTAGTCTCGCCAACATTCTTCTGCTACAGGCCACGTGGAAGAAGGCGTGTGATTTACTCACTTGTTTTGCTGCAACGTCTGCTACCTGCTTTTCCTCCTCCGTTTGTGTCACTTCGTCATGAGACCTGTAACTGTTTGACAGTGGTTGAATATCTTCCGTATTTATTTGTTCTTTATCTGTATATATCCCACAAACAGTGTGTAACTGTATGTGGAATGTGTAGAGTGACTTTTGTGAAAATGTCTCATCGAATACTAAAATGAAAAAGAACTTTTGTTCTATTTCTGGAGTACAGATGACAAAGTTTCTCATCTCTTTTGTTGTAATGTATAATTTTTAAAATCTTTGGGACAGAGAAGAAATATCCAACCTGAGGGAAAGCTATCACTGAATTTATTTCATAAATTTTATTTTAACAAAACTTCTGAGATGCGCTTGTTATTAACAAAAGAAAGTATTGTAAAGTATCGCAGGCACGCAAACTTGCATTCAGTGTAATGGGACATAATTTTACAAACGAATATTTTCGTTTCCAGGATGACTTTTTTACTATGCAGCGGAGTGTGCGCTGATATGAGACTTATGTAAATGTGTGGTGTCTGTTCTTTCGGACAGATCCGAATTATATGAATGCATAGTTCCTGTTCTTTTGGACATGTCCAAAAGAACAGACAACATGGATTCACATAGCTGATTCGCCTCGATGAGAAACGAATCGCCGACCGGTGTGGCCGAGTGGTTCTAGGCGCTTCAGTCTGGAACCGCGCGACTGCTACGGTCGCAGGTTCGAATCCTGCCTCGGGCATGGATGTGTGTGATGTCCTTAGGTTAGTTAGGCTTAAGTAGTTATAAGTTCTAGGGGACTGATGACCTCAGATATTGAGTCCCATAGTGACCAGAGCCATTTGAACCATGTTTTACAAATGAATCCACCATCTTCACTGCCGATGTCCAGTTACGTTCAATGTTCTGCGGAAATTTCAAAGCAGCGATACGAGGACACGTACGGCGTCTGCGGATGATTGGCGCTATGTGGGACTGTGGGTGGGTCCAGGGGGCTACAGAAATTGCCCTTGCAAGTGCATTTAACACTGTGTTCGGGTGGTGAAGTGGTTAACGCAACTGCACAAGATCCCGGGCTCGAATCCCGGTCTGCACACATATTCACTCGGTGCAGCTGATTGCACATGATGCAGCGGAAGTTATTAATAGTTCCATTCTTTCCTTTCCTTTCATTTCTCCCTCATTCACCTCAAATATACATAATGGATATGAAATTTCTTGGCAGATTGAACCTGTGTGCCGGACCGAGACTCGAACTCGGACCCTTTGCCTTTGTTTGGCAAGTGCTCTTCCAGGCGGTCTCTCCAAGCACGACTCTCGAACCTTTCCTCACAGCTTGGCTTCCGCCAGTACCTCATCTCTTACATTCCAAACTTCACGCAAGTTCTCTTACTTTAGTGACCAGCGCTCTTCGAAGAAAGTAATGCTAGTCCCACAAGTTTCGCAGGAGAACTTATGTATGATTGGAAGGAAGGTGTAGGGTGTATAATAATTATGTGTTATTTATGGTTGTTCAAATCAGACAAATACGTAAAGACTTTGACACGTTAAGCCACAATATTCGGAAGCGGCAGCAGTCAGCACGTGTGCGACATTGGTCACGTTTCTGCCCAACGTGAGAAGGGTATATCAACGACCGAAGAGTCAGTCGCCGCCCTAGGAACTTCGTGACATTGGCAAAAACACCAAATAGATACCTCCGACGAACGGGTCTGAGGTGGTCCTTGGAGGTGGTCCTTCGAGGGGATAAAGAAGACACGAGGAAATGCCGCCCGGATGGAAGGACCGATGAATGAAATTATGATTAAATACTGACCTTTAACTGCCTACAGGCGTTGATGAAAATCAACGGGGACAGTTGAAAATGTGTGCTCCGACCGGGACTCGAACCCGGTAACCCCTGCGTACATGGCAGACGCTCTATCATTTTTTTTTAAATTTTTTTTTCATTGTTGATCGATGTGTTTGGTCGATGAGGACGTCACATGACATCCGGTCAAGTTCGTTTGTTGATCCTTCCAATCAGTTTTTTAGTACAGAGGTCAACCAGCTCTCTGACAAGACTGTATCCAAATGAGCCACCGAGGACACAGACAATAGTGCGACTGCAGGGATTTATCTCTGGCACGCTCCCCGTGAGACCCACATTTTCCAGCTTTCTGTCAACACACTACATTTGTAGTGCCTCTGCCCACCATACCCATAACTAGAGGAAGTCAGTCCACCGGGAGATTGAGCAATGTGAGTGCATCAGTACTGACGAAGATCATTGGCCGGCAAGCCTTATCTATATGAAGATGATATCTGTTCTTTCGGACTGAGCGTGCCAGAGGTAACTCCCTGCAGTCGTACTATGCTCTGTGTCTTCACTGTAATTTCATTCTTCGAGAGCTGCAAGATCACCAATAGTATCTGTACAGATATCAGTTTCATATAGGAAGGACCGATGATTAGTCAGATGACGTCATACTTCGTTACAAGTCAGCGCAGAAGATGCCGTTCCAGATTTTACCAGAAAGAAGTTCATGTGGTACTTACCCAAGTGGCTGATGAGGACGTAGGGACTGCGCCCTCACTAAATGGGTCACCTGTGAACCTAGAGATTGATGAACTCCACCAGAAGACACCGAACCTGGTTCGATTCTGGGACGGAGCATTCCGCGCCACGCCGTATCCGCTTGTTAATTGTGCAACGAGTGAATTCACAAGGAGAAGACGGCGCCGCCGCAGCAGAGAGTAACGGCTACGGTACTGAGGGAAGGATACGACGTAGCGTCACTGGTATCTGCAGCCGCTAGGAACTGAGCGAGTTAAAACGCATTGTATCACTCTGTTTAAAAGGATCTATATGTCTCACTGAATAACTGTTAGTCAAAGCATCGATGTTTCACTCACACCTCTGAGCCAAGGCAAGAGCCAATTCCACCGCCCACAAAGTGTCGTTTTCCTTCCTTCATTAATGGCCATTACATTGAGTCAATGATCTTTGCTCCACTCTGTCACTGACGCACAATATGTAGTGTAACTAAACCTCGACCCGCTACATAGGAGATGAGGTACTGGCGGGAGTCAAGCTGTGAGGACGAGGTTTGTGTGTCGTGCTTAGGTAACGCGTCTGGAAGAGCACTTGCCAGTGAAAGCCAAAGGTTCCGAGTTCGAGTCTCGGTCCGGCACACGGTTTCAATCTGCCAGGAAGTTCAAAAATTTTTGTTAATAATGCGGAGTCTCCGGTGATAACTGTTCACTCTCATGCTGTTTTCTAGAGCCTTTCGGTGCTACCACGTGCTTTTAATGAACTGCATCGGCATTTTTTATTACACCTGTTTCACTTTGTCACCGTCTTCCTCATCGGTGAAAAACTTCCGAATTGGCACATGCCCGTCAAGTAATATAATATGCTTTCACCGATGCAGGAGATGAACAATTCGTGACCGAATTAACGTTATAAAATTAAGCAGATGTAATGCAATAGTCTTTCAGAATGGGACTGTAGTTCCGGAACGCGCTGGACTAAAGCACAAAGGTAAATAACTGAGAAATAGGACGGACTAGTATCAATAGCAAAAATATTCCTAACCTGTAAGCAACACTCACGGACAGCACATGACTAACGACCTGATAATAAATAATTTACTATGAGTAAGAAACTTCATTAATGGCCGTTAAATTGAGACAATAAAATGTTAGTGAAGAAGTAAAACTAGTTTTATTTCCATATTTGGAATGAACTGAGGGTAAACTATGATGCCGTGCACAAAATTTTGTAAATTTTATTCTTTTTTTGACAGGATATTACAGACATTATTTTCTTCTCATCTAATGGGCAGACGAAAATAATTCTGTTTCACAGCAGTTATAATTGCCTCTCGATTGACCCTTCACAGAAAATTTCAAATTTTTCACCAATTTACGAAATCATATGTTGAATATAATCATATTTATACACAAGCGAACCAGAAAACTTAAAAGTGGATAGAGGGCTATACAGCGTCTAACATCAATGGGAAGGCCCCACTTACTACGCTACCTTCTAAAACATCACTATCGCCATTCACGTTGTTGTAACTGCAAAAGTGATCCTTTAAGACAGAAACAGCACGGAAACATACGATGTAAATGTCAGACGTATTTGATTGTGCAAGATGTCTACCGCCTACATCAATTAATCTTACAATTAGTTTGACTGATGAGTGGAACTTTATACAGTTTCTCGATTTATTCGTCAGTTTATGACACGAGTTTGGCGAGACACTATCCTGAATGGTGCAGTGGACTGTCGGATGGTGCACTTAGTGACTGACTGAAAAAAATGTATAGGATAATGGGTCAATGTACTCCGCCAATCAAGAAAGTTTCAAGACTCTATTAACAAGAAAAAGATAAAAGTTATGTTGGTGGTTTTAGTACTTAAGGCATAGTAGACAGTCTTTGTCGTTTTGTGGCACGTTCGAACTGATAACATCAAGTCTCGTCATTGCCAGTAGTTTTTTCATAATGAAAATGATGAGGTTTGACAGTCGTGACAGTCGTGACAGGCGTTCACGTCTCGTTGTTTTTGTTCCGGGGTTAAAGTATGCAGGACGAAGTTTGAACATTTTATTCTCTTCTTCAAAACATTCTGGAGAGCAACATATTGAACACATGTTGCTCCATTGCGATTTGCGCACAACGTTTTGAACACACTACCGCCAGCGTACAACTGACGTGTCGGTTGCACATCTGTTGTTTACATTTGATAGTTCAAGCTGCAGTCATAGCTATTGCACTGATGTTATTTGCACGCCTTGAATAAAATTAAGCCGGCCGGTGTGGCCGTGCGGTTCTAGGCGCTTCGGTCTGGAACCGCGTGACCGCTACGGTCGCAGGTTCGAATCCTGCCTCGGGCATGGATGTGTGTGATGTCCTTAGTTAGGTTTAAGTAGTTCTAAGTTCTAGGGGACTGATGACCACAGATGTTAAGTCCCATAGTGCTCAGAGCCATTTGAACCATTTTTGAACCAATAAAATTAATCTCGGAGCTTTTGCACGGACGATGTACAAGTCACAGGAACTTAAGTTTCTTCCTGTTCCATTCACGCACGGAGAGCGGGAAGAATGATTGTCTGAATACCCCTGTGGGTGAAGAAGTTATTCTAATCTTATCCTCACGATCCCTATGTGAGCGATACGTACGGGTTCGTAGTACATCCCTAGAGTAAATATTTAAAGCCGGTTCTTGAAACTTTATTAACAGACTTTCTCGGGACAGTTTACATCTTTTCTTTAGGAGTCTGCCAGTTCAGTTCCTTCAGTATCTCTGTGACGCTCTCTCATGGATTAAACAAACTAGTGACCATTCATGCTGCCCATCTCTATTTACGTTCAGTATCCCTTTTAGTCCTGTCTGGTGCAGATCCCACACACTTCAGCAGTATTCTAGGCTGCCTCGCACGATTTCTTTGTAAGCAATCTGTTTTGTACATTAATTGCGCTTCCCCAGTATTCTACCAAAAAAATGGTTCAAATGGCTCTGAGCACTATGGGACTTAACATCTATGGTCATCAGTCCCTTAGAACTTAGAACTACTTAAACCTAACTAACCTAAGGACATCACACAACGCCCAGTCATCACGAGGCAGAGAAAATCCCTGACCCCACCGGGAATCGAACACGGGAACCCAGGCGTAGGAAGCGGAACGCTGCCGCACGACCACGAGCTGCGGACAGTATTCTACCAGTAAACCGAAGTCTACCACCTGCTTTACCCACAGTTGAACCTATTTGATCATTGCATTCCATTCTTTTTTCTTTTGTTTTGTGAGGTGGAAACTAACTGACACTTATACTTATTTCATTCATCTTTTCAATGATACGATGATTAAATTGGTGAAATTTTCCTGGGTTTTCTTTTGTAGAGGAATGTTTGAACACTGAGTTAAGCTTTTCAGCTTCTGCTTTGTTACACTCAGTTTCAGTTCCTTTCTGATTCGCTGGAGACTGGACACTAACTTTGGTACCACTAACAGCCTTTACACACGAACAGAATTTATTTCGATTTCGTGAAATGTTATTTGACAATATTCTGCTACGGTAGTCACGCACTGCTCTCTTGACAGCCAAACGTGTTTTGTTCAGCATCTCTCCATCTATAGCCCTAACTATTGTTTTACACCAACTATGCAGTTATTTCTGTATCTCTAGAAGTTTCCATACGGTGACTCATACCATGCAGGTTCCCTACAATTATTAACTGTTCTACTGGGAACATACCTATAAAGTGCGTGGTGAACTATTCTCTTAAACTTGAGCCAGAGTTCCTCTACACGCTCCTTACATGTGCTAAAAGTTTCATGCTTCTCATGGAGATATGAAAATATGATTTTTTTACCTAGTTTACTGAATATATACATCTTTCTGCTTGTTTTAGTTGTCCTTTGAACTTTATTGATCATTGTTACCACAACTGTGTCATGGTCACTGATACCAGTTCCGACGTGGACATCCTCAAAGACGCCAGTCTATTTGTTGCCGTCAGATCCAGTACATTTCCATAATGAGTGGGGTTTCTAACTATCTGTTCTAGGTAGTTGTCAGAGAAGGCTTTTAGTACAGTTTCACAGGATGTCTTATCGC
Source organism: Schistocerca americana (assembly GCF_021461395.2). NCBI lineage: Eukaryota > Metazoa > Arthropoda > Insecta > Orthoptera > Acrididae > Schistocerca > Schistocerca americana. Next base: position 159,247,103 of record NC_060124.1, on the reverse strand, counting down.
ACCCAGCACTAACAGAACTGTAATTTTCCCAATTAATTATTGGATGATTAAAGTATCCACCGATGATTGCAGTGCAACTGGGTAACTTACGCACATTTGAACTGAGGTTTTCTCTAAAATTTTCTCTTAGATCAGGAGATGAGCCTGGCGGCGATAGAAAGATCCAGTTGTCATTTTATGACCACCCTTGATACTGAGTCTTGCCCAAACAATCTCACATCTATCTCGGTGAATTTGAGTTTCTTGTATACTGTGACAAATACACCACCTCCATTTCCCATTTGCCTGTCCTTTCGATATACGCTTAAATTTTCCGTAAAAATTTCACTGCTGTCAGTTCCAGGCTTCAACAAGCTTTCACTACATAATTGTATGTGAGCTTCACTACTTTTCATGAACGCTTCGAACTATGGCACTTTGATGCGAATGCTTCGGCAGTTTACCATTAGGATTTTAATACTCTCGCCTGTAGGAGGCATTTCTTTCGAGCATACACTTTATCTAGATTGCTGGAGAGCCACTTAATCTAAAAAAAAAAAAAACTTTCATGCATCCCACATACAATCAGCTACCTGAGTAGTAGTCTCTGATGTGTAGTGACGTATTTAGGAGGACACTTAAGTTCTCAACTCTATGGCGCAAGTCGAGGAGTGGCAGCCTAGCTTGTCACAGAATAAAGTCTCTGGTTCATTCCTTCCACTCGACAAAGAGCTAAAGGACCACGATCAGTTCTGGGGACAATGATGCAAATTGTGAGATTCATAGAAACTGGAATGACCGAAGGATGACCATCGGGCCCGGACGCCAGGAATCATTTGTTCAATGTGCGCCACAACCTACAGTTGGTTGCACCCTGTTCCCACAATGGCTGCCGCAATAGCCTCTTCAACACGTCGAATGAGGCCCCCGGGCATATACGCTGAGGGACCCTGGTGTCCTGTCCTGTTCCTTGCTGTCATTTCCCAAACGGTTGCCAATCATTCACTGTACGTTTGAAGAGCGCTTTTGCATTTGGCTGCCCCTGGCGCCGAACAAATCAGGTTTCCTCAAAACAGGTGAAGTGAGTCCCATTGGCTCAGTTTCAGTTTCAGTGAAAGACAGCACCTCAGACTTGTTAGTTAAGGGGTCCGGTACAGCATCCTGAGTCCTCCCTGGTCCCTGTCCATTATTTTTTATTTTTTTTACACGTCAAGTTCCGTAGGACCAAATTGAGGAGCGAATCTCCGAGGTTATGGAACGTGTTAGTACATGAAATTACAACGTAAAAGTAATAACAGATCAAAATAAACGTTCATGAACCTGAGAAACGTCACTCCATACGTTTAAATAAAGGCAATCAACAGTACAATAAGAATCAGCTTAATTTTGCAAGGAACTCCTCGACAGAATAAAAGGAGTGACCCATGAGGAAACTATTCAGTTTCGATTTGAAAGCGCGTGTATTACTGCTAAGATTTTTGAATTCGAGTGGTAGCTTATTGAAAATAGATGCAGCAATATACTGCACACATTTTTCCACAGGAGGTAAGGAAGTCCGATCCAAATGCAGGTTTGGTTTCTACCGAGTATTAACCTAGTGAAAGCTGATTATTCTTGGGAATGAGCTAATATTGTTAACAAGAAATGACAGTAAGGAATATATATATACACTCCTGGAAATTGAAATAAGAACACCGTGAATTCATTGTCCCAGGAAGGGGAAACTTTATTGACACATTCCTGGGGTCAGATACATCACATGATCACACTGACAGAACCACAGGCACATAGACACAGGCAACAGAGCATGCACAATGCCGGAACTAGTACAGTGTATATCCACCTTTCGCAGCAATGCAGGCTGCTATTCTCCCATGGAGACGATCGTAGAGATGCTGGATGTAGTCCTGTGGAACGGCTTGCCATGCCATTTCCACCTGGCGCCTCAGTTGGACCAGCGTTCGTGCTGGACGTGCAGACCGCGTGAGACGACGCTTCATCCAGTCCCAAACATGCTCAATGGGGGACAGATCCGGAGATCTTGCTGGCCAGGGTCGTTGACTTACACCTTCTAGAGCACGTTGGGTGGCACGGGATACATGCGGACGTGCATTGTCCTGTTGGAACAGCAAGTTCCCTTGCCGGTCTAGGAATGGTAGAACAATGGGTTCGATGACGGTTTGGATGTACCGTGCACTATTCAGTGTCCCCTCGACGATCACCAGTGGTGTACGGCCAGTGTAGGAGATCGCTCCCCACACCATGATGCCGGGTGTTGGCCCTGTGTGCCTCGGTCGTATGCAGTCCTGATTGTGGCGCTCACCTGCACGGCGCCAAACACGCATACGACCATCATTGGCACCAAGGCACAAGCGACTCTCATCGCTGAAGACGACACGTCTCCATTCGTCCCTCCATTCACGCCTGTCGCGACACCACTGGAGGCGGGCTGCACGATGTTGGGGCGTGAGCGGAAGACGGCCTAACGGTGTGCGGGACCGTAGCCCAGCTTCATGGAGACGGTTGCGAATGGTCCTCGCCGATACCCCAGGAGCAACAGTGTCCCTAATTTGCTGGGAAGTGGCGGTGCGGTCCCCTACGGCACTGCGTAGGATCCTACGGTCTTGGCGTGCATCCGTGCGTCGCTGCGGTCCGGTCCCAGGTCGACGGGCACGTGCACCTTCCGCCGACCACTGGCGACAACATCGATGTACTGTGGAGACCTCACGCCCCACGTGTTGAGCAATTCGGCGGTACGTCCACCCGGCCTCCCGCATGCCCACTATACGCCCTCGCTCAAAGTCCGTCAACTGCACATACGGTTCACGTCCACGCTGTCGCGGCATGCTACCAGTGTGTTAAAGACTGCGATGGAGCTCCGTATGCCACGGCAAACTGGCTGACACTGACGGCGGCGGTGCACAAATGCTGCGCAGCTAGCGCCATTCGACGGCCAACACCGCGGTTCCTGTCCGCCGCAGTAGCTGAGTGGCCAGCGTGACGGATTGCCGTCCTCTGGGCCCGGGTTCGATTCCCGGCTGGGTCGGAGATTTTCTCCGCTCAGGGACTGGGTGTTGTGTTGTGTTCATCATCATTTCACCCCCATCCGGCGTGCAGGTCGCCCAATGTGGCGCCGACTGTAATAAGACCTGCGATATGGCGGCCGGACCTGCCCCGCGAGGGGCCTCCCGGCCAATGACGCCAAACGCTCATTTCCATTTACCGCGGTTCCTGGTGTGTCCGCTGTGCCGTGCGTGTGATCATTGCTTGTACAGCTCTCTCGCAGTGTCCGGAGCAAGTATGGTGGGTCTGACACACCGGTGTCAATGTGTTCTTTTTTCCATTTCCAGGAGTGTATATTAAGAGGCCAATGTCAAAATACCCAGACTCGTGAACAGGGGTCGACAAGAGGTTCGTGAACTTATTGCCCGAACCGCCAGTTTCTGAGCCAGAAATATCCTTTTAGAATGGGAGGAGTTACCCCAAAATATAATATCATACGACATAAGCGAATGAAAATAAGCAAAGTAGACTAATTTTCGTGTCGAACGATCGCTCACTTCTGATACCGTTCGAATAGTAAAAATGACAGTATTAAGTCTTTGAACATGATCCTGAACGTGGGCTTTCCACAGCAAGTTAGTATCTTTCTGAACACCTAGGAATTTGAACTGTGCCCGTTCTGTGAAAATAAAACGTCAGGTTTTGTTGAATTGTGTGTTAGAATCTGTAAAAACACAGAAATATTTTAGAGTTACCCCTAATACTAAAGGGCATACCATTTATATAAATAAGGAACAGGAGTGGCTCCAACACTGATCCCTGCCCCCCCCATGTAACAGTACCCCACTTAGACCCCACAACACAGCCGTTATCAACGTTGTGAATAATGACCTTTTGCTGCCTGTTTCTAAAGTAAGAGGTGAACCAATTGTGAACAACTCTCCGTATTCTGTAATGGTCCAACTTCTGGAGCAATATTTTGTGATCAACACAATAAAATGCCTTAGTTAAATCAAAAAATATGCCAAGGGTATGAAACCTTTTGTTTAGCCCATCCAGTGCCTCCCAGAGAAAAGAGAATATAGCATTTTCAGTTGTTAAACGACTTTTAAAGCAGCACAGGACGCTTAGATCTGCCACTGCCACGGTACTCGCAGTCGAGTGGATGGGTAGTGACAGATCCTGTACTTTCTGCAGAGGAGACAGGATCCACAGGAGAGAATAGTGCTTCAGTTACCTCTGGTACAGGTACCACAGGTAAACGACTCAGGAGCTCCTCCAACAAACCGATTCGCAGCAGCTGCCAATCGTCTGACAGTAGTCAGGGCGATTTCTAGCTGTTTATGAACGCCAACAAACTCATCCCGTGTTTGAGAATAGCATTCACAGTGGGGCTGCATTTTGGCTGATGCAATGTGTTTCATAGCAGTGAACAAATAACTTTAAATTAAGTCCATTGATTATTTTTTAATCTGTTGACGCAGTATGTTAGAAAATCTGCTCCAGTAACCAAATCACAAATGTACAAATTGCTCAGGGTGATGCTATGTTCCTCAACTTCCAGAAAACCCTTCTGTACGGTTCCCTAGCGTCACTTATCTGTGCTTGTGCAGTGCAGAGTTGCGCGTATCGCTTCTTGTCTATGTTTGGAGGAGTCCAATGCTTTTCCCCACCATTTTCAGTGATACCGTTCTTGCAATAACTGCAGCAGGGATGCAATAGCTGCGGTGCTACTTGCGGTCCTCGTACTTCAAGTTATGGTACAGAAGTCTGTTAGTAATCCCATGTTAGAAGGTAACTAATGTAGTGATGGATTTATTATGTTCAGCTGCTTAAAAAGCTATTTTACCTTGATGGGATTTATGACTTATAAAGAGTTGATTTGAGCGCAGTTCGAAAAAAATAGTTCAAATGGCTCTGAGCACTATGGGACTTAACTTCTGTGGTCATCAGTCCCCTAGAACTTAGAACTACTTAAACCTAACTAACCTAAGGACATCACACACATCCATGCCCGAAGCAGGATTCGAACCTGCGACCGTAGCGGTCACGCGGTTCCAGACTGAAGCGCCTTTAACCGCACGGCCACACCGGCCGCCTGAGCGCAGTTCGCTATCAGTATCATACTATACGTGTACTATGTACACCAGCTAGTGAAATGAGATTGTAGCATATCATAGTTGCTTTTATTGACAAAGGATTTATTTAATTGAGCCATGGCTAAACTGATTGTAGATATATTTTATTAGATATACTGTGTAACAGTTTCATCTATGTCTTTCTGTGTTAGTACTTACCACAGGGTCATTTTCCAAGGTGGGCAATGGTAGGAGGGTGTTTACTACATACTATCATTTTATGGTAGTGTACGGCAGTTAGATGCTGTTGTGTGACTTGTGTACAGGAGATGGCATCATTTCTGTATGGTGAGCATGGAGATGCCAAATTGTTGCTTGTTTGTGGTTGTGGCCCACGCAGATCTACTTGTGGATACAAGCAGCGAATCTCAGTAGCCAAAGTCACACGCATCTCATCTAAGTCCTTACAGAGGAAGTTCAACATTAGAAGAATTCCTTAGCATTCTGAAAAAATTTCCATAGGGCCAGATTTTCTCCGAGTGTGTCTTTGCAGCCGAAGGGGAAGCACTTATTCTTCAACTCGCCAGTCTAATCATTTATTAGCAACTTTCATTGGTGATGTATAATACTCGCCGTTCCCACCCTAAAAAGAGATACACTCTTGCCAAAAATGTTCGTCTAAAATAATTTCTGACTGTTGTTCAGTTCAATGGTAACCTTTTCAGGCCCTTTCTACTGGTACCTCCAGTCTACTATTACAATTGGCCTTGAAGCCCTAAAACGCTACGTGTCCTTCCAGCATAGACGCTGCATTACCAGTTCTTGTGACCTGGAGTGTCATTGTTTCGGCGGAAGCTTTATCCTGTCTCTAGGCGTTTGGAATACCCTCACGTAAACACATTACAAAATACATAACAGTAAGTAACAGCCGTTGGCTCATACTGTAGCCCTTCGATACATGTGGCTGAGATTTGTGAATGTTGAACACATGGCTATAAACTTTTGCCACAGGCCAAGAACACTAAAACGACAAAAACTGAAGGCCGTACCCCATTTGCCTGAGTGTGACCTGCGTCCAGTCCGACAATGGACGGCCAAAGCAGTTTCTCCAATAAAATATGTCTCAGTGTCATCAAATAAATTCATCACGCCACTTCTATTCCTTCATTCTCATAATTATAACGGCTGTGCTGATATTAAAGCTGTCGTCTTCTGCTTTGGTCAACGTCCGTGTCACGGTGGATATACCGGTTCCCGTCAGTTCATCGAAGTTCAGCACCATCGGACGTGGTTGGCAGTTGGTTGGGTGACCATCTGGGCCGCGATGCGCTGTTTATCTACAGGAGTGCACTCAGCCTCGTGGTGACAATTGAGGAGCTACTTGACCGAGTAGAAACGATTCCAGGCCCTCAAAACCGAAGACGTTCGGAAAAGAGCGTTTCGACCACATGCCACTTCATAGCTATATGCATCCGATGACGGCAGTCGGCTGAGAATGACACGGCGGTCGGAGGGAACCCTTGGACCTTCCGAAGGATGTCTGGATGCAGTTTTAGTTTTTATTTTTCTGCTTTACGTGTGTAACACAAGCTTACTGCAACGTCAGTATGCCACACTTACTTGATATCAACATACCATGCATCTACATCGACATTATACTCCGCCTGCCTCCTAATGGTGTGTGGCAGTGGGTACTTTTGATCCCCCTTTCCCTGTTCCACTCGCGAATCGAGCATGGAAGGAAAGATTGTAGAAAACCCTCTGTGTATATATCTACATCATACTCCGAAAGCCACCTAAGGGTGCGTGGCGGAGGGAACTTCTGCTACCAGTAACTGATCCCCCCTCTCCTCTTCCATTTGCGAATCGCCCGCGGTCAGAATGACTGTCGGAGACCCTCTGTATTTGCTCAAATTTCTCGAATTTTCACGCCTTGATCATTGCGCGAGATATATGTGGAAGGAAGTAATATGTTGCCTGATTCTTTCCGGAAAATGCTATATCGAAAGTTCAATAGTAAACCTCTCCGTGACGCACAACGCCTCTCTTTTAACGTCTGTCACTGGAATGTTTTGAGCATCTTTGCAATGCTCTCTCACCGACGAAACGATTCTGTGAAACAACACGTGGCTCTCCTTTGGATCTTCTCTATCTCTGCTATCAGTCCTACCTGGTAAGGATCCCAGATTCATTAACAGTAATCAAATGCCTTGTACGCCACTTCCTTCGTGGATGAGTTACATTTGCTTAACATTCTTCCTGTAAATCTCATTCTGACGTCTGTATTTCCCACTATTTGCTTTAAATAGTTATTCCACTTAAGGTGGCTCTGAATGGTTGTTCATAGGTATTTTACGTCATGCAGTAGTGGATTTCTTTTCTTATGTATGAGCAATCGTTACATTTATTTACGTTCAGGCTCAACTGGCAGAGCCTGTACCATTTAACAGTCCTCTGCAGGTCATTCTACATATCGGTACTGTTCTCTGGCGTCGCTACTTTCTTGTAGACAACAGCATCGTCTGCGAACAGTCTTGGAGAGCTTCCGACGCTTTCTGATAGGTATGTGGTGCGAACAGGAACAGTCCTATCACAGTACGCTGGGGAATTCCGGAAATTACGCTTACATCATTATATTTTGTTCCATTAAGAGGGAGGTGGTGGGTTCTACCTGCAAGGAAGTCTGGAATCTAGTGTTGCAAGCTTCCGTGCCGATTTCTTCATGGTATGGTGCATTTTTCGTATTTTAGAGATTACTATCTTATTCACGGCAAGCGGTGTAGGTCACATTAAACACTGGAATCACATGATCCTCGAGCAATTATGGCTGAGTTAACAAAAATAAAGAACTACACGATCTGCCTCTATTTTTATCTGCACAGTTCTACTTCATGTGAAACCGTTGCAATTTGAAGTTGAGTCAAATTCGCATTTAACACATAATTAATGAGTACTCTTTTAATATATATAAGTCAGTAATTCAAAATACACAATTTTTGCCATTTGCTTCCACAAAACCGGTGAAGACATGACCTATTAAGTTAAATAAACCATAAATGTTACTCCTGCACTCTGCGGCTGAAAATCGAATTGAAGTTGAATATTCCTCTCTATTCGAAGTACACATTTCGTATTTCCCATTTAATTTTGTACATCGAAATAGTAGTTTTATCTTGTACATTTTATGATGTTAACACACACTTCTGCCCTCAGTGTATTTCAGGCTTTCGAATAGGTCGATCAAATTCTGTTTTGAACGGAGGACAATAGAAACGGCTAAGTGTTGAAAAATGAGAAATGAAGTAAATTTTTTCTAAGAGTCTGAGCAGGTAAGTTTGTCACTTGGTATAATTATATGTCACATTAAGCTGGAGCTTTTAAGTGAAAACTCTAAACCTGTTCTAAGACTTCATAATAAAAAGAGTTATTCCTATTTTTATTACGTGGACTCTTGTTATATTTCGCATAATACAACTGCTAGTTCGCAACTGTTTGTTAGACTAAGGAAACAAGGAGAATTGGGTCTGTGTAATGGCTGATCTAGAGGGTAGACGTAAGCTGAGTAACCTACACTGCGCCATGGATGCACAGCTAGACATCCTTACATACAAAAAGTAATTTATTAAAACCCCGTATGCTTTCAAACTTTCTCTGAGCTCCAGTATACTCAAAAAAGTGGCCGAAGGCTTCTGTCCGGACCAGGCGTCGAACTCTCCAGTAAAGTCAAAGCAGTCGACTTTATTTCTGCTCCTTACTTTTGTGTTGCGCGAGCTACGTGACTACCTTGCAAGGTCAGCTACTGTGTTCTGCACTTAATGTATCGGAGCATGCGCACTGGCGCTGCTCTGCACGCGCGCCGAGGTGCACCTTTTTTCTACCACTATCGCAGTTCCAGTTCCACAGTTAAGTGCAAACCTGCCTTGGCAGAGGGAGCTATTATTTAGATGCAAATACCAACAGTGCAACACATCTTTACATGACAAGTAGCTGCCTTTCACTTTGTTGTCCTGATCCAGGAATAGAATGACTCCTCACTCGTCCCTGCCCCAATTCTCTACCAGGTGATTATAATTAAAGATCAGCTACTCAAGGTGCTCCAGTGTGGACTGTGGCAGCGAAACTTTGCAGCAATGCTGATACGTTAATGCAGGACCGATTTACGCAGGAAAAAAAATTGTTCCAATTTTGGCCACCAGGTGCAAATCTGCCACAGTCCAGCATCTTCTCGACGTCTCCGGCTCTCATACTGCAGAAATCGTGATAGCGGCAGTTAATAATAAAATCAACATTATGTTTTTTCACTTGTTTGACCTTATCTTCCCACGTCCTGATACTAAACCATTACATATGGAAACATTTCCACACATGTTACTTAAATTGGAGGTGGAAGGGGGGGGGGGGGGGGGACATAGGAAATAAAAGGGAAGGAATTGCATTGAGACTTACTGCGGAATGAGTGGCGACGAGTGGAAATGCGTGGCGGACTAGGGCTCAAACCTAGGATCTCCCTCTCTCTAGGCAGTTGCGTTGACTACTGTGCTACCCAAACAAAGCGCTTATCTTAAATCCCTGGAGTATCGCGGCATGCTTCCCAGTCAAGTCACACTCCCGCATAAGTCACACTCCTGCCTAATACCTCCTATCTGCAGTCCCTGCCTATGGCCCCTGTTATACCGGAGCCAAGGTAGCCCCTGAGGGCCGGCAACCCATATTACACCACAGAGGACTAGGTTGTCAATGCCCAAGGCGTACCAAAAGAACCATGGTAAACACCGGCTGTTTACATACAAGATAATGGAAACAGACATTCTGAGCACTACTTCCTGCAGGGGGAGCTCGAGCCACGGCCTGCAGGAAGTATCATTACGCCAAAACCTGATTGGCTGGAGACAGCTATTTTGGGGCTAGAACCGGCTCCAAAGCTCAGTTCACACTGGATGCCGACCTCGTGTACTCCAACTGTTGAATATATCGTCTCCGTCTCTGAATTGGGCTGTTACTAGTGTGTCTGTGTGTGTTACCACGAACCTTTGTCGAAAAGTAGAAGTGAACTTTTGTTTGCCTCAATTAGGAGACTCTTACTGGGATCGTTATTGTTACCATTCGTTTGTTGTTCTGTCATCGACCTGGTGAACTTACATCAATAAAAGTTGTGTTTGTGAAAAATTTCGAATTGTCAGTCACAACATCCTTCATGCTCACTAATTTTAGATTGCAACTGGAGGTCGAACGTAAATATGCATTCGCACAGAAGTTTGTAGATTGATTGCCCATTGAAGTGAATCGATTATATGAATCCATGGCGTCTGTTGTTTCGGATATGTCCAAATTATCTGAATGAATTCACCACAATCTGTGTGGGAACACGATTACAACCGACAACCTGCAAGAATCTCAAAGTAGCGAGCATGGACGACATGGACACGGAATGTGGATGGGTGGCGCTAGGTGGGAATGTGGGGCGGCTGCGAGGCGTGCCGAGAAAGTCCATGCAGTCAGATAGACACAGTGTTCGGATGGCTCAGTGCTTAAAGCAACTCCCTAGTAAGCAGGAGATCCCGGTTTCGAATCCCTGTCCAGCACTCATTTTAACTCGTCGCCGCATATAGACCCGATGCAGCTGACATCAACAATTCCTTCTGTTTCCTCATCTTTCTCCATATCCACCTGCAGTTTATACACTGAAGCGCCAAACAAACTGGTATATGCGTATTCAAATACAGAGAAATGTAAACAGACAGAATACGGCGCTGCGGTCGTCAACGCCTAGATAAGACACGAATTGTCTGGCACAGTTGCTAGATCAGTTACTTCTGCTACAATGGCAAGTTAACAAGATTTAAGTGAGTTTGGAAGCGCTGTTATAGTCGCCGACCGAACTATGTAGTGAGGTCTTTCCAATACGACCATTTCACGAATCCGGTAAAACATCAAATCTCCGACATCTCTGCGGCCGGAAACAGACCTGCGAGAATGAGGCCAACGACGACTGAAGAGAATCATTCAACGAGACAGAAGTGCAACCCTTAAGTAGTTTGCTGCAGATTTCAGTGCTGGGTAATCAACAAGCGTCAGCGTGCAAACCATTCCCCGAAGTGTCATCGATATGGCCTTTCGGAGCCGAAGGCCTACTCGTGCACCCTTGATGACTGCACGACACAGAGCGTTACGCCTTCAAAAAATGGTTGAAATGGCTCTGAGCACTATGGGACTTAACATCTGAGGTCATCAGTCCCCTAGAACTTAGAACTACTTAAACCTAACTAACCTAAGGACATCACACATCCATGCCCGAGGCAGGATTCGAACCTGCGACCGTAGTGGTCACGCGGGTTACGCCTTCCCTGGGCCCGTCGACACCAACATTGGACTGCTGATGACTGGAAACATGTTACCTCATCGGACTAGTCTCGTTTCAAATTGTATCGAGTGAATGGGCGTGTACAGGTATGGAGACATACTCATGGATCCATGGACACTGAATGTCAGTATGGGACTGTTCAAGCTGGTGGAGGCTCTGTAATGATGGGGGACGTGTGCAGCTGGAGTGATATGGACCCCTGATACGTCTAGGTACGACTCTGACAGGTGACACGTACTTAAGGATCCTGTCTGATCACCTGCATCCATTCATGCCCTTGTGCTTTCCGACGGACTTGGGCCATTCCAACAGGACAATGCAACACCCCACACGTCCAGAATTGCTACAGAGTGGCTCCAGGAACTCTCATCTGAGTTTAAAGCCTTCCACTGGGCACTAAACACCCCAGATATTAACGTTATTGGGCATATCTGGGGTGTTTGCAACGTGCTTTCCAGAAGAGATCTATACCGGCTCGTACTCTTACAGATTTATGAACAGCCTGTAACACGTATATCGATTAGAAGTAGGTTTATATTATGTACCCGTGTATCTGTAATTACGAAGTGTGTATTCTTTGTTGATTAAGGTCACTGATTTGTGACAGTAAATTTAAAGTATTGTAATGTATATATGGAAAAAGCTAAATGATGTTTAAAATAATGAAATTTTATAATATGTGTATATTTAGAAGATAAACATTGTATATTGGAAGCTGGATCATGCTTAGGGCATTTGTATTGTAAAATGTAAAATATGTAGGGAAGTCCCTACGCAACGGGCTCGGCGCGATGTAAAAGGTGGTTTTGGCGGTCGAACTGGGCGACTCTTTGATGTGAACGTTACGCAGTCAGTGACTAGCCGTTGCACGGTGCACATCGACGGTGCCTAGGGAGGCAATTGGAAGCCGCTTTGCAAGGAATTTTGCCTCGGATGTGGATTTGGCTGTTGCATAGTACTCTCAGCAATAAGGAATGGCTCTAACACCTTAAAAATCCGTCGACAAGAAGGAATTGTGCAGAGCATTCAAACATCAAGAGCAGTGAGTACAGTTAGCCGCCACGTCGCATGCCACCACTACTTCGCCACTGCTCCACCAACTTCATGCATACAGATGTGTATAAGAGCATGGACCAGTTAATTCGCGTGAGTGATTTTAACAATAATCCAAGTCCTATAAACTTGTGTTTAGAACCCTAACTTCTATCCTGATCATGAACCTACGAAGGATCCCCTATTAAGTGTTTATAAAACCAAGTATCCTGTTTGAAATGAAAGAGTGATTTATTTATGTTTGTCAAACGTGCAAGGATCATCAAGAGTTGATGTTAGTTAGCATGCTGCTAAAGTGCTCTCAGTTTATTGTTTTGCATAAACTCAGTGCAAGACTGTGTAAATGTTACTGTCCAAAATATCTGCTTCACAGGAGATGGAAAAGGCACATAAATTAAACTTACTTGAAACATAATTTAGCCTTGATTACTATCATGAACGATTTTTTCAAGTTAATTGAGCTCAGTGTTGAACAATTTGCTTTGAAAAGTAAAAACATAAATTATTCCAAGTGAATCTAAGAATTAACTTTAGTTGGATTAAATTTTGCTACTTAAATAATCACAGGGTTTTATTAGTGATACCATGTTAGTTTATGGGTCCCCATCACATTCTTCACACATCAAAAAGATAATTGGAATATTATTGCTACTAAGGAAATCTGATACATTCCTATAAATGGGAGTATAAACAGTGTAATTGTCGTATTATTTCTTTATTACTGTTTGTTACAAGTCAGTTAAGGGTTAGACGTCCGTCCATGTCCAAATTTAGTTCGGTGCTTCCTGCAGTAACATCTCAGTACTGAGTCAAGTAATGATCGTGATTGTAGCTGTTATTATTATATGATGGGTAAAATTTTGCATTCTGTGATTACTGGTTTGTGCATTATTGCTAACAAAGCTTAGATTACCCTGTGTCCGTTTGTATCCTGTGTGCTATTCAAAGGGAATCTTAAATAAAGTAATCAATTGAAGACACAAGTTCTGAAAATGAGTCCGTGATCATATTTTTGGCACTTTATTTTACAGGCCCGTCCTGATCACATAAATTTTTACATTTCACTATGACCGGTTTCGGCTACTGCCATCTTCAGATCATAAAATATTCAGATGTAGCATCAACGTCAAACTAAACATTTAGGTACATAGTAAGTGATCACTTAGTGAAATGTAAAAATTTATGTGATCAAGACGGACCTGTAAAGTAAAGTTAATGAAAGTCCCTTCAACAACTAATGTTCAATTTTCTTAAACATTTATTTTCAAACTAATGTGCCTAATTGGGCTGGCGACCATTCGATTTTTCATTCGTTGTATGAATTTTACTGCTTTCATTAACCCCAAAGTTAAAGTCTGTTTAGTTTTTCTATTAACTGCACTATATTCAAAATTACAATCCGATACTTGCATTCATTAGGCAAACAGGTAGTCAAAATTTCCCAAATCCGCTAAGAGGGTAACATTAGCTTCTGACAAGGCAGGTTAGTGTTATAAGCCCTGAGAATTCATGGTGTCAATTCCCTCCAGCACCACTCCGGAAATTATCGGGTACAACCTGGAGGACGCATCCTCGCATCTTAAGAACTTCTGCTGTAGCTCTTTGTTATTCAGCTGCAGAATATGCTTGCCCTGTGTGGTGCAGATCTAGTCATGCTAAACAAGTGGCTATCGTCTTGAATGAAACCTGCAGACTCATTACGGGATGTTTCAGATCTACACCATGCGATAAAGTTTATTGTCTAGAGGGTTTCCCACCTCCAGATATCCGTCGTGAATGTGCATCCAGACTGGAAAAGTCTAAGGCATTGTATCAGGAGACCCACGGCAGGCCGGAGTTGCCGAGCGGTTCTGGGCGCTACAGTCTGGAACCGCGCGACCGCTACGGTCGCAGGTTCGAATCCTGCCTCGGGCATGGATGTGTGTGATGCCCTTAGGTTAGTTAGGTTTAAGTAGTTCTAAGTTCTAGGGGACTGATGACCTTAGACGTTAAGTCCCATAGTGCTCAGAGCCATTTGAACCATTTTTTGAAGACCCACGTGATAGACGGGTATCAGTCAGCAGTACCAAGGCTCAGGTCAAGGAAAAGCTTTCTCCATTGAACTGAAAGCCTCACTGAAACACCTTCGAACTTCAGAGTCAATTCATGGCGTTCCGGATCCAGAAACCTTGCAGGGTGGATGATCCCGACCGAAAGCCTCCCACCAGGTCACGAAGAAAGCTGGTCAATATAGGAGACCCTCAACAGGCTGCGTACTGGTGTTGGAAGAACTAAGAGCAACTTGAAAAAGTGGGGATTAGCATGCTACTCCACAGCATGTAAATGTAGTGAAGAACAGACAAAGAGTCATCTTCTTGTCTGTAGCCTATACCCAATGTCATGCTCCATGCTCGCCACACAATGTCATCGATGTCACCAAGGAAGCATGCGAAGTTGCTGCATACTGGTCACGCCGCATTTAATTGTAATTGTAATGCCTATAGTAGCCCGCCCGTTTGGCCGTGCGGTCTAACGCACGGCTTTCCCGGTGGGAAGGAGCGCCTGGTCAACACCTTCTGATACACAGGCCTCACGGCGGAACTATGACGTCATCAGCGCTAGGCTAACATCTGCCGCTGCAAGACAGCCTGTGCGCTACAGCCGATGAACGTGTATTTCTTTCGTGAAACCATAGCAAATTCACTGATCGTTAAATTTGCCCTTTACAGAGAAATTGTGCCGCCCTTGTATGATATCGCACGCAATGTGGCACACTGATCACAACACAGTGTGATCTCCTTCTGTTGTGTTTAAAATCGTATGCAAAATCTGACTTACTTGTTAAGAAAAACGTCGCTACAGAAACCTAGATCCATTAGTCAGTAAATGACACTAACGGAGATACTTCGTAACAGTTAACAGACAGCATGACGAAAGTATTGTAGTGATCATAAGTTTATTACTGGGGCAAAAATGTAATTCACTGCGGCATGAATGGCTCATCAATGATCGCATAGATATTGTCACAGTGAGAAGTTTAATTACAAACGCTCATTTAGCCAATGCAAAAGCGTGAAATAACTCATTTGTGGGTACATTCAAGAACATAATGTATAAACCTACTCAAAGAACTGGTTATTTTAACCACTGCTTCCCAGTATATTTATTCCTTAATGCAATCTGTTGCAAACAATATGTCTCTACTTCCAATCAATAGCTCAATACATAGTACCAATACTAGGAATAAGAACAATCTACATAAAGACCTAAAATCACTTACCTTGGTCCAATATTCAGGAATACACATTTTCAATAAATTACCAGCAACCATTAAAAACTTGATTTAAGATAAAGCACAGGTTGAAAAGCTTCTTGGTAGGTAACTCCTTTTGTACTCTATAGATGAATTTTTTAACAGGGACTGTTAGAACAGCTGAAGTAAAAATGTCTGTTAGATTTAAGCTCTGACAGCACTTGGCCACAACAGTCAAGATTAGGTAATTTGTGTATGAGATATTTAGTAAAAGTGTATAATTATGTTTCGTTCTGACTGTGTACATTCTGTAGAAAATGATTCAAATGGCTCTGAGCACTATGGGACTTAACTTCTGAGGTCATCAGTCCCCTAGAACGTAGAACTATTTAAACCTAACTAACCTAAGGACATCACACACATCCATGCCTGAGGCAGTATTCGAACCTGCGGCCGTAGCATTCTGTAGATACTAGCAGTTTCAGTTTATTGTTAAGTATCTGGATATCTTGACAATCTACTGACAAAATGATCAGGGAAGTGAGTATTATATTAAAGTGTCCTATGTTTTTATGTTATATCTTCTGACATGTCCCACACCCATGAGACTCATATCATCTTTGAGTCTACAGTACAAAAACTGAATCTACTCTAACCTTTAACCCACAAAGCAAAATCAGGGATTTTGTAAGTTTGACACCTTTGTCTGTCTCTCTCATCAAAACTCTCACATATTTAACAGAATATTCTTGATAATGATATGACATCATTGTAAATAGAATACAGGCCTAATTTTATGCACATTCATTTTAAGCAATGCAGCTACACACATCAAGTAGAGAAAAGTAGGAATTAGGAGAGAATGACAAATGTAAATGTTTGTTAACCTGTCACAAAATTTATTCTAAACTACTTTACAGTTGACAGTTTTCTCTTTTTCGTTTTACTGCCAATATGGCTGTCATTAATTTTTTTAACATAATTATTGAGAAATATATTTCATGCTACTTTCACTACAGACTGAAGAATTTTGTCATCAGTGTGATCTACCTGACTACAAGAAAATTCCCTTAGGAAAAAGTCTTCCCTTTTAATTACATCAACAGCTAATCTTATAACTAGATTTCTCTGGGATGTATATCTCATGAAGGAGAGCTCATGTTCTCCAGACACCAAGTTTTTAACAATCAAATAAGTGAAAATAACAGCATTAATGACCTCATTATTAGGGCAATACAATCCACCTCTACATACGTTTCTTAGAAGTCCATAGCTTTCATCACTTTCTATTACTGATAATGTTTTATCAAGCACTAAGTATGTTTTACATGTTTCACACCTCAGCTTCTTAAGAACAGCTCTGGCACAGTATCCTGACAAGTATGTGAAAACAGGCAAGTATTCCTGAACAGACTGAACTTGTTCTTCACTGAAATTCATTATGCTCTGAAAGTTTGATGGTGGTGGTAAGGTAATATCATCTACACAATCACTTTCAAAAGAATCTAAATCCATGCCAACTTCACCAAGAGCAGAGGATGAAATTTTCAAGGAAAGCAGAGTCTGAATTCTTAGCTTGGATTCAATTTCAAATACCTGTCTCATTTAATTAAGTCATTTAAATGGTTTATAGTTAAAGGGAACTTTCTTGTACCAAGTTTTGAGATTACACTTTTACCCTCATATAAATACATGCTCAGGTCAGCAGTTACCACAACAGAACACAAAAGTGTAGGAATACCTTTGACGTCTACTAGAGCAAAAGTTATTGAACTTTCTGACTTTATCAGATGCCAGTCATTAGGCAGCTTGATACCCTCTAAACACTTAACAAAACCATTAAAGTCCACAAAATGTCTTTCCTGTTCATACTGAGCATGAGTTGCTACACTTGCTGCAATAGCTATTTCTAAGTCTCTATTTTCCAGACGCTTTCGTCTCTCATCTCCACTTTCCCTCGAACAAGAAGCTGACGAAAGGTACTTCGGACAGTTAGGCAGAATGGATGGTATGACTCCTGTTTTAAGGCGAGGTTTTGGAAGTGGCACAGAATATTTCTTCCCTGTGGAACTGTCGAAATATTCACTGTGTTTCAGAATAAGGTCTTCAGTGAAGTGGAGCTCGCAGACCTTGAAATAATGAGAAAATCTTTTATCAGCTACATGTAATAATCCCGAGGGGTACTAATGCTAACACATGGGATTAGTGTCAGTTACTTCAGATCAAATCGATTATTGTTCACTCGGTATTTCAGGTTAAAAGGCTAAAGCTATTCTTGCATAAGTAAATCACAGATTTCCAGTGACACAGTAATGTATGTAATGCAGTTGATCTTCTAGAGAAGGGCATCAAGTCAATCGAATTCAGCTGTTAATGAACATCTAAAGAGCGTGCTACTTAAATATGTGATTAGTTGCTCCCGCTCTCTAAATTAAAGAACACACACCCTGAGACAATCTAACTTAATTGTAAAGAACCTGAGCTTACCTTCGAATTCTGTGTAACCTGGAAATTTTCACGATGTATTGCAGATATCCATTTCTGCTGTAGTTCAGTGCTTTTAGGAAAAGAAAACACCGCTACTCGTGGCTTATTTTCGTAATTTCCTCTACAACGTGGAACACAACACTTATACACCATTTCGAACGATTAAATCAAATCTCAGAGTTAAACGGAGATGCAATTTCGACGAATCAACCACTATACTTTGAAAGTAAACAGAACACAAGTTTTGTTTCCCGGGTAGGTTAGCCAACATAAACACAGAATTTCGAATTGCTTATAAAGGTAAATCCATACAAATTAAGCACAGCATCTCACTGTGCAGATTTCTTATCGCATATTGCTTTGTAAACGCTGCTACTTTTTCTTGCAGTGCTTCATATACTCATTTTCAATTAAACGAACAATGTATTCTACCGGTGCCTTTTGTTGCATAGTTGGTATGGCTATTAGATCCAGTTTTGGCCACCAGCAGCGCTAGTTGTAGCAAAATCTGTCTTTCCACCACTGGCCTAGTGAAAGTGACGTCACATGGCCTACTCGTCTTGGCTGGGAGGCCTGTATGTTAGAAGGTGTTGGCCTGGTCCCCGGCACGAATCCGCCCGGTGGATTTACGTTGAGGTCCGGTGAGCCGGCCAGTCTGTGGACGGTTTTTAGGCGGTTTTCCATTTGCCACGGCGAATGTGGACTGGTTCCCCTTATTCCGCCTCAACTACACTATGTCGGCGATTGCTGCGCAAACAAGTTTTCCACGTATGCGTGCACCACCATTACTCTACCACGCAAACATAGGGGTTACACTCGTCTGGTGTGAGACGTTCCCTGGGGGTCCACCGGGGGCCGAACCGCACAATAACCCTGGGTTCGGTGTGGGGCGGCGGAAGGTGAAGTGGACTGCGGTAGTCGTCTTGGGGTTGTGGACCACTGCGGCTGCGGCGGGGACGGAGCCTCTCCGTCGTTTCTAGGCCCCCGGTTAACATACAATACAATACAACTCAAATGCCTATAGTACCGTGTTTTGGAACATTTTGTGTAACTTGTAAGCTATAGTGTGTGTTTCTGACACGATGAAATAAATAAAGCACTACTTCAGAAATTAGTCGAGTCCATGCCACGTCGTCTTGCTGCACTTCTGCGTGCTTGCGGAGGCCCTACGCTGTATTAAGCAGGTGTACCAGTTTCTTTGACAATTCAGTGAATAACATGTTTGATCTCGAAGAAAGTCATCAATCGCATATCGCGTCAGACTCCCTGTATAGGGAGGTAGACACGCTACACGTATACGGGTCTATCAATACGGAGTCCAACGAGCAAGAGAAGCGGCGAGCCTACCGTGTAACCCGCCCTGCGTCGCGCCGGCAGCGTGGCCCATCAGACTGCGCTAAGAGCGAACGACTCGGCTAATATTATTCATGTGTTTGCTCTGGGTCGGCTCACGCAACGCGGCTCGCGGTTCGCGAGAGACACACGGCAGCGGAAGAGCAGCCTCGGCCATCTGCATACAATGACGCGCGGCGGGCAATTACCATAAATCAGTGGCGCCACCTAATGGCCCTGTCCTCCCCTCCCCTGCCCCCCCCCCCCACCTTCCCACCTCCGCCTTCCGCACAGTGCTCACTTAGGCAGCACCGAAGCGGCTCTTCTGCGAGTAGGCTGCCGCTGGCCAGACCCGATTAAACTTCAGTCCACGAGAGCGATAATCGCTGCCTCTCACTTTGTGTATTGATTAGCTTCCAGGGTCCCTCCATTCAAGCGTTCACACTAAGCGTCCAAACAACAAAAGCTCTGCCTCTTCCTGTTCTTCACGTTCTGTGTACACCAGCAGACCCAATTTGATCAAAAGGATGATGAAGGAGAAATGCTGAGAGCGGCATGGCCAATTAAATAGTGACAAGTGAACTTTGTACCGGACCAGGACTTAAACCCGGATTTCTCGCATTACGCGAGCGATCGCCAGAAAT
Source organism: Schistocerca americana (assembly GCF_021461395.2). NCBI lineage: Eukaryota > Metazoa > Arthropoda > Insecta > Orthoptera > Acrididae > Schistocerca > Schistocerca americana. Next base: position 159,226,934 of record NC_060124.1, on the reverse strand, counting down.
CAGGTTTCGAGTCCCGGTTCGTCTCAAATTTTCACTTCACTGCCCTCATGCGGCAGACGTCAGTATTTCTCTTTCACTGTATATAACGCTTCGGTTTGCTTTCCCCACATTATCCATGCACTCTTTCCAATTTAAGTTGTTGTTGTTGTTGTTGTTGTGGTCGTCAGTCTACAGACAGGTTTGATGCAGCTCTCCATGGTACTCTACCTGTGCAAGCCTCTTCATCTCCGAGTAACTACTTCAACCTACATCCTTCTGAATCTGCTTAATGTATTCATCTCTTGGTCTCCCTTACGACTTTTACCCTCCACGCTTCCCTTCAATACTAAATTTCTGATCCCTTGATGCCTCAGAAAGGGTCCTACCAACCGATCCCTTCTTCTAGCCAAGTTGTGCCACAAATTCCCCTTCTCTCCAACTGTATTGAATACCTCCTCGTCTAATCTTCAGCATTCTTCTGTAGGACCAAATTTTGAAAATTTCTATTCTCTTCTTGTCTAAACTATTTATCGTCCATGTTTCACTTCCATGCACGGCGACACTTCAGTACAAAGACTTTCAGACAGGGCTTCCTGACACGTAAATGTATTCTCGATGTTAACAAATTGCTCTTCTTCAGAAACACTTTCCTTGCCATAGCCAGTCTACATTTAGTATCCTCTCTACTTCCACCATCATCAGTTATTTTGCTTCCCAAATAGCAAAACTCATCTACTACTTCAAATGTCCCACTTTCTAATCTAATTCCCTCAGCACCACTTGATTTAATTCGATTGCGTTCCATTATCTTCGTCTTGCTTTGTTGATGTTCATCTTATATCCTCCTTTCAAGACACTGTCCATGCCGTTCAACTGCTCTTCCAGGTCCTCTGCTGCCTCTGACAGAATTACAATGTCATCAACAAACCTCAAAGTTCTTATTCCTTCTTCAAGGATTTTCATTCCGACTCCAAATTTTTCTCCAAATTTAAGTTATTCATAGTTTTAATTCCAAAGTCATTACTTGAACTCAAGCCCTTATATTTGTGTATTTTATCCTATAACCGAAATTTAGCGGATTCATTGTTTTGGCGCAATAGCCACTTTTCTCACCATGCAGATATCTTGTCAAAATTGTTTTGCAGCTTATTTTGATCATTTGGTTGACTTTGTAAGACAGTAAATGATATCATCATCTACAAACAGTCTAAGAGAGTTCCTCAGATTGCTCCCTAAATCGTTTATGTTGATCGGGAACAGCAGAGGGCCTATTCAGTTTCCTTTGGGAACGCTAGATGTTACTTCTGTTTTACTCAATGACTTTCTATCAGTTACTACGAACTGACAGGAAATCACGAATCCAGTCACATCACATGTGTATAATACTGCAGAATTGTGAATGTGTGGTGTCTATTCCTTCAGACATGTCTGAAACAACGAACACCATGCATAGATGTAGGTTGATTCAGCTGCTCCTGCAGATGTGATTACATGCATCCCCACATGAAAGAACAATGATGTTGGCCAGTTTGCTCTGGAGATGTAAAGCACATGGTCAAAATGTCACAGAATCACTGACAGGGACATACAAAACATGAATGACTTCACCACTAATGAAGTCGGCAAAGGCGTTGCAAGAAGATCGATAATGGGGGCTGAATCAAGCGCGCCTACCAGGAGAGAGGCCAAAGACAGACTCACAAGCAATGCACTCCCAACGCCATCTCGACCGCCAGTATTTATATCGCTGCCGCGGACCGGAGGGCCCAGTCAGTCACACAGTCAGCCCTGTCGCAGACACAGTGAGCCGCAGTTATAGCCCCACCCAGTCGCAGTCACAGAGTCTAGTTGGCGACTATCAGTTCACATCACCGGCTACACGAGTGTAGTGTTTATAGGAGGACCTGTACTTCTGCAGCGGTGAGGCTAGCATACACTATTATGAAAGAACTTGTACCAGAACAACTTGCTTAAATATAGGTAGCTTCTTGCTCTTATGAATAAAGAACCCCGTTAATACAAGTGTGCAGTTGTGTCGTAGACAGAGGATACTGGCCATCGAACAACATCCTCTCCCTTGCTTCCCCTGCTGCAAGACTCTACAGTGGCAATGGGATGACACATAAGAAAGCACTTGTATAAATGTGGCAGATTTTAGGTATATCTTGGTCCAAAAATACTGTGTAACTCATGACCAATTCTGACTTCTATTTTTTACAATATGATTCCGTTTGCTAACAGTAGCCCAAAGAAGCTCCGAGAAGGAGCTCACGTCAGCTGTCTCAATATCGTTGCTGATACAGACGTAGTGTGGGTTACATATAACGAAATCGGTAGGTGCAGCCGAATCGCCTTGTATAACAGTAATAAAGATCAAAAGCATCTGTAAATCCGTACGTAATGCGAAATCGGCTACTAGACGTCACGAGAAGTGGATGTGCCAGTGCAAGGGAGGACGAGGAGTATTGTATCGTCAGTAGAGAAACAATAACAGTGGAGTCGGGCATTCGGCAGAGTTCAGTGATTTCCAGCGTGGACAGTCGTTGAATATCACATCACTGACACTGAATGCCATCTACAGCTGTCCAAGTCGACTATTGGTGATGTGATTGTCAAGTGGAAACGCCAAGCAACAATTACAGTGGAAGCAAGGCCAGGCAGACCTAATGTACTGACTTACAGAGATCATCGAACACTGAGGAGGGTGATTGTAAAAAATTACGTGATATCACCAGAAACAATAACTCGTGAGTACCACGGTGTTACCAGCAGTCCAGGTAGCGCAATGACTGTGTGTAGCGAGTTAAAAACAAAGGACAATGGTGTGCAACCGCCGAGCTTCTCCCCATAAGCCAATTATTTCTCTAGTCATTGCTTGAGGTGGTGTTAAGAGCGGCGCCATTGCACACTGAATGACTGGAAACCAGTGATCTGGGTTGAGGAATCAGGTTATCCACTGTGGAACTCCAATAGAAGACTTTGGGTTCTGGAGAAACACTGAATGGTGTTACCTGCCATTGCGTGTGTATTGACAGCAGTGGAATACGGGTGAGGTGGTGTTATGGTATGCAAGTGTTCCTCGTGGATTGGGTCTGGTCTCCTTGTTGTTATTAGGTTCAAAAATGGTTCAAATGGCTCTGAGCATTATGGGACTTAACATCTATGGTCATCAGTCCCCTAGAACTTAGAACTACTTAAACCTAACTAACCTAAGGACAGCACACAACACCCAGCCATCACGAGGCAGAGAAAATCCCTGACCCCGCCGGGAATCGAACCCGGGAACCCGGGCGTGGGAAGCGACAACGCTACCGCACGACCACGAGATGCGGGCTGTTATTAGGAAAACGCTAAATGCGGAAGGGTAGGAAAACTATTTAACCTGTTGTGTACATCCGAGACAGTGACTGTTTGTATCAGAATGACAATGTACCCTGTTATCAAGCAGCGTATGTGAAGCTGTGGTTTGAGGATAACAACAGTCCTGAAATTGACTGGCCCCCCTGCCCAGAAACCTGACCTGAACCTAACAGAACACCGTTTAGGTAAATCAGAACGTGAAATTCGCTCTAGACACTAGTTTCCAACGTCACTATCTCCTCTGGAGGAAGACTTGGCTGCCATTCCTCCAAACACTCACAACTCATTAAAAGTGTCCCCAGCACAGCTGAAGTCGACATAAAGGCGAAGGCAGGACACATCCCACATTAACGTGTCTAAAATAGGTATCCAGATACTGTTCGTCGGATAGCGTATTTACTCGATCTGGTATATCTTTGGCGGTCAGTGTCAGGTGCATCGTCCTGTACACACAGCTAAGCATACTGCTCTCTACAAGACGCAGTTAAAGTCCTTGATGCATATATTCCCACGTATGGGATGTTTACATGGAATGGAGCACCTGTTTACCACAAGTGAACGATAGAGCTGCCTGCTGCCATACGCTGCGCATCAGTTTGTAAGTAGGCTGTTTAGGTTTTTTTATTGGTAACGCCACCTCTGTATGAAAATCACTGGCTGTACTGTGTGCAGTCTGTGGCTGCTTTGCATTGTTGTAATACTCGCCATTGTAGTGTTAGGCAGCTGGCTGTGAACAGCGCGTAGCGTTGCGCAGTTGGAGGTGAGCCGCCAGCAGTGGTGGATGTGGGGAGAGAGATGGCGGAGTTTTGAAATTTGTCATGAACTGCTATATTTATATATGATGATATCAAGGTAAATACATTGTTTGTTCTCTATTAATATCTTTCATTTGCTAACTATCCCTATCAGTAGTTAGTGCCTTCCATAGTTTGAATCTTTTATTTAGCTGGCAGTAGTGGCGCTCGCTGTATTGCAGTAGCTTGAGCAGCGAAGATTTTTGTGAGGTAAGTGATTTGTGAAAGGTATAGTTTAATGTTAGTCAGGGCCATTCTTTTGCAGGGACCTTTGATAGTCAGATTGCGTTGCGCTAAAAACATTGTGTGTCAGTTTAAGCACAGTCTTGTAGAATTGTTCGAAAGGGGACGTTTCAAGTTTGATCCCCTACATCACCCCACAGACAACAAACCGCTACTGATTTTCAGGGGTGCATTTGTTATTCGACATCGAAATGATGATTGAGCCATATCCAGCGACTCTGACAGCACGGCGTGGCAGTTTAATCCCGCCCATTACCAGGAGCGCCACATACGCGCAGCAGGCAAAGAGTACATCGCAACGCATCAGAGACACGCCCTCCTCTCCTACACCACATCATGTTGCGTAATCCGGTGGTCTCTAGAACGCTTTAAAGTTGGCCTCTGATAAATGCAGAGGAGAGAGCGGATAGCTGGAAAGAATTCTTTGACGGCCTGTTTGACGGGGAAGATTTGGCTAATGTGATAGAAGAAGAAACAAGAGTCGATTTAGAAGAGAATGGGGATCTATTATTAGAATAAGAATTTAAGAGAGCTTTGGACGACATAAGTTCAAATAGGGCAGAAGGGATAGATATCATTCCATCTGAATTTCTAAGGCAATGGGGGAAGTGGCAATAAAACGACTATTCACGTTGTTTTGTAGAATGTATCAGTCTGGCGTCACATCATCTGACTTTCGAAAAAATATAATCCACACAATTCCGAAGACTGCAAGAGCTGACAAGAGCGAGAATTATACACGATCAGCTTAACAGTCCATGTATCCTAGTTTCTCACAAGCATGATATACAAAAGGACAGAAAAGGAAATTGAGGATGTGTTAGATGGCGATCAGTTTACCTTTAGGAACGGTAAAGTCATCAGAGAGGCAATTCTGACGTTGCGGTTCATAATGGAAGCAAGGCTACAGAAAAATCAAGACATGTTCTTAGGAACTGTCGACCTGGAAAACTCGTTCGACAATGTAAAGTGGTGCAAGATGTTCTAAATTTTGGGAACTATAGGTGTAAGCTGTAGGAAGAGACGGCTAATATTCAATACCTACAAGAGACAAAATGGAATAATAAGAGAGGACGACCAAGAACGAAGTGCTCTGATTAAAAAGGGTGTAAGACAAGGATGTAGAGTTTAGCTCCTGCTGTTCAATCTGTACATCGAAGAAGCAATGATTGAAATAAAACTAAGATTCAGGAGTGGAATTAAAATTCAAGGAGATGCGATAACAATGATACGATTCGCTAATGACATTGCTATCTTCAAGTAAAGTGGAAAAGAATTACAGGCTATGCTGAAGGGAATGAACAGTCTAATGACTACAGAATATGTATTGAGAGTGAATCGAAGAAATACGAAACTAATGAGAAGTAGCAGGAATGAGAATAGAGGAAACATAACACCAGGATTGGAGATCGCAAAGTAGAAGTAGTTAAGGAATTCTGCTACCTAGTCAGCAAAATAATCCATGCCGGACGAAGGACGGAGGACATCAAAAGCTGACTGGCACTGGCAAAAAAGGGCATTCCTCGCCAAGGGAAGTCTACTACTATCAAACATACGCCCCAATTTGAGGAAGAAATTTCTGAGGATGTACGTTTGGTGCACTGCATTGCATGGCAGTGAAACATCAACTGTGGGAAAACTAGAACAAAAGGAATCGAAGAATTTGAGATGTGGTGCTACAGACGACTTAAAAATTAGGTGGACTGATAAGGTAACGAATGAGGAGGCTCCCCACAGAATAGGAGAGAAAAGGGATAAGTGGAAAACACTGTTAACTAGAAGGGACAGTATGATAGAACATCTGTTAAGACATCAGGGAATGACTTATATGGTTCTAGAGGGGGCTGTAGAGAGCAAAAACTATAGAGGAAGATAGAGATTGCAATACTCCCAGCAAATAATTGAGGGCGTAGGTTGCAAGTGCTACTCTGAGGTGAAGGGGTTGGCACAGGAGAGGAATTCGTGGCGGGCCGCATTAAAGCAGTCAGAAGACTGAATTCTCTACAAACATAACAATATTAAAAAAGAAGTTGTTCTTACAGTGACAACAAGCCAGTGTCACAATTCTGTCGACACGGTTACTACAAACCGACCGGCTTTTCTCTTATTTACATCCTATGCTGCGATCTTGGGATACGCTGGATTTACTATAGCCGTACAACGGACTCGGGCTTTATTCACGAACATGCTGTATTTTACGGTGTCCACTCTCTGCATATTCACAGCCATCCAGAAACGTGGACTGTTTACCCATCTCTCAGTCTGTACAGGGTTGTAACCAGTGTTTTTGTTCACATAAACAGAACAGAATAGAATGAGCTGGTCTGTGATCCGCCTGCTTCCACATCTACACTTACATTTACATCTGCACTCTTCAAGCCACCTTACGGTGTGTGGTGGAGGGTACTACATGTACCATGGTCACTTTCCCTTTTTCTTGTTCCATTCACCAATGGTTTAAGGGAAGAACGATTGCAGGTAAGCTTCTTTGATCGGACTGCAATCTTACACTGAAGAGCTAAAGAAACTGGTACACCTGTCTAATGTCGTGTAGGGCTCCCGTGAGCATACGGAATTTCAGCAGCAAACAGTGGCTTGGACTCGACTAATGTCTGAAATAGTGCTGCAGGGAATTAACCCCATGAATCCTGCAGGGCTCTCCATCAATCCGTAAGAATACGAGGGGGTGGAAATCTCTTCTGGACAGCACTTTGCAAAGTATCCCAGATACGCTCAATAATGCTCATGTCTGGGGAGTTGGGTGACCAGCGGAAGCATTTAAACTCAGAAGAATGTTCCTGGAGAAACTCTGTAGCAACTCCGGAAGTGTGTGGCGTCGCATTGTCCTGCTGGAATTGCCCAAGTCCTTCTGAATGCAGAGTGGACATGAATGGATGGATGCAGGTGATCAAACAGGATGCTTACGTACGTGTCATCTGCCAGAGTCGTATCTAGACGTATCAGGGGTCCCAAATCACTACGACCTCACACGTCCCACACCATTACAGAGCCTCCACCAGCTTGAACAGTCCTCTGCTGACATGTTGGGTCCATGGATCTATGAGGTTGTCTCCATATCCGTCCATCGGTTCGATACAATTTGAAACGAGACTGATCCGACCAGGCAACATGTTTCCGGTCGTCAAAAGTCCAATGTCAGTGTTGACGGGTCCAGGAGGGGAGCAAAGTTTTGTGTCGCACAGTCATCAAGAGTACACGAGTGGGCCTTCGACTCCGAATTCCCATATCGATGATGTTTCGTGTTTCGTTGAATCGTTCGCACCCTGACACTTGTCAAATGCCCAGCATTGAAGTGCGCAGTAATCTGCGGAAGAGTTGCACTTCTATCACTCTGAACGATTCTGTTCTGTCGTCGTTGGTGCCGTTCTTGCAGGATCTTTTTCCGACCGCAACTGTGTCGAAGATTTCTTGCTTTACCGGATTGCTGAATTTCACGGTACACTCGTGAAACGGTCGTACGGCAAAATCCCCACTTTATCGCTAACTCGGAGATGCTGTGTCCCATCGCTCGTGCGCCGACTATAACACCACGTACAGACTTACTTAAGTACCGATAATCTGCCATTGTAGCAGCTGTAGCCGATAAAACAACTGCGCTAGACACTCGTAGACTCATATAGGCCTTGCCGACAGCAGCACCGTATTCTGCCCATTTTATCTGAATACGCATGCCTATACCAGTTTCTTTGGTGCTTCAGTGTATAATCATACAAAGACGGGTCTCTCTGTCTGTTTATGCGCAATATGTTACACTTGTTTACGTTTAGGGACAGTATGTCGATGCCTACACTAATTTTCAATCCTCAGCTCGTCTTCCTGCATTTTTGCAATATTTTCTTGCGTCGGGACTCTCTGTATGCAACAGCATCATCCGCGAAAAGCAACTAACTTCCGACGTATATATAAAAATATGTGCAAAGAGGGTGTCTCTCCTCACACTCTCCGGGTGCAGTTTCTGTGGTGTTTCGTCAGATATTTGCTTTTTCAGTGTGTAGGTGGAGCCGGCTGAAACAAATACTACTCATCGCGCCTTTCAATGCGATGACCATTGTGGATGGAACGTGTCGATTTGTTTTCCTTTGCAAACAAAATGGTTTTTAAAGCGGAATTTTACGTGCCTATTTGACTGAGTGATCCCACATTGGTCTAGTGCTATATTCATGCTATCGATAGTATTAACTAAACTCTGTTCGAGCAGGCCTTGGAAGCCCCGACGATACCAACCGGCCACCGTGTCATCCTCAGCCCACAGGCGTCACTGGATGCGGATATGGAGCGGCATGTGGTCTGCACACTGCTCTCCCGGCCGTAGGTCAGTTTACGAGACCGAAGCCGCTACTTCTCAATCAAGTAGCTCCTCAGTTGGCCACAAGGGCTGAGTGCACCCCGCTTGCCAACAGCGCTCGGCAGACCGGATGGTCACCCATCGAAGTGTTAGCCCAGCACGACAGCGCTTAACTTCGGTGATCTGACGGGAACCAGTGTTACCATTGCGGCTAGTCCGTTGGCGGTATGTATTAAGATTGACAGTGAAACACGAGGTATAACTCCAGAAGCGACTGACCCGTGGTGCTACTGCATGGCGGTAGCAGTGAGAGTGGACGAGGATAGTGCTGTCGTTGCTGGAGTCCTGGTTCCTCTTCATGTCTTACTGTCCCTATTAACACATATTGGTAAAACTAATGTACAACGAGACCAATCTCAGACCGCTCCCTCCAATGAGCACGTGAAATTCCGGTTTAAAGATAATGTTGTTTGTAACGGGAAACAAACCGACGATTACCGAAGACACAGGGAGTCGCATGAGAGACGTGATGAACAGTATTTGTTTCGGATGACTCCAGTTAAACACACCAAAAACAAAATTGCAATTATCTGCTGGAACACCAGAGAAAAAACACCTGTGTACGCTCGAATTTGTATACAGGGTGTCCCATTTATCTTGATCACCCTCAGTAACTGTTTGTCCAGATGCAAATTACAAAATGTTTCCAGCAAATGTTCTTCAGCCGTGAGGGTGACATCGATCAGCATGATTGCCTTCGTCGTAGCTTGGTCTTTTACAAAGATATGAACAGCGGTATGACTTTTTTTAAATGACACCCTCTATTTTTTATTCGGTAATTCATTTCCTCTCCTGAAGACCTATTCAAAAATGTATCACAGTATACCATTCACTGAAACACAAATTATTAATTACATAACGTAACATTGACTTTGAGCCCGGCATCAAAAACTCGTCCACTTACTGGAGTTGTTTAAAATCAAATGGAAAACAAGTAAAAACATAACACAAAATTGACTTTGACTCACTTGCGCCATTGCCCAGGAGAAGAACATTCAAAGGTGCTCAAAGTGGTGACTCTGGGCACCGATACACTGGTGCACTCGTTGAATGAAAGAATTGTTTCCTGCTTCCAGTGTTGCCTGCTGAAGGGAATTACAAGCAAGCACGATATGTTCCTGCATGTCCTCTGGAGTTGTTGGAATATCGCGATAGACAAGGTCTTTAATGCATCCCCAAAGAAAAAAGGCCAGAGGATTTAAATCAGGAGACGTAGCAGGACAAGTAACGGTTCCTCCTCGACCAATCCATCTGGCAGGATACCTTCGGTTCAGAACACGACGTGCACGCAAGGCATTATGTGCTGGACATCCATCGTGCTGATACCACGTAAGCATTCTGCCTCTTAGCGGCACTTCATCCAGAAGAGGAGGAAGAATTCATCTGAGGAAGGTGGCATACGCTGTGCCGTTTAGACTACCATTGATGAAATAAGGGCCAATATTTGTAGTACCAAGCATCCCACACTAGACGTTAACTCTCCATTGTTGCTGATGTTTCACCTGTCTAAGCCATCGTGGGTTGTCGATGGACGAATAATGCATGTTTCTTTAATTTACCTGTCCTTTGTTTGAGAAGGAACTTTCGTCGATAAATAGAACACTGGAGAAGAAGTTCGGGTTCGCGAGGATTTGTTGCTGTGCCCACTGACAGAACTGCATCGATTCTGGAAATCATTCCCATGCAATTCTTGATGTAGGTGTAAATGGTAAGACGTGTATGAATACGATGTACACTGGTTTTAGGAATGCTAATCTCGTGTTCAAGAGCTCACATGTGGTTTCATTGCAACGGAAGCAAGAACAGTAACTTCGGCAGTTTTGTCTGTGCTAGTGCTAAGACGATTACGTTGTCGTGGGTTGAAACTTCCCGTTTCCTGAAGCGTCGCAACAAGACGAGAAAACATCCGTTGGGAAGGTGGGTTCTTGCCAGGATATCGCTCTCTGTACAGTTCCGCTGCCTACATAGCATTTCGCTTACCTTCAACAACAACAATAAAAGAAACTTAATGTAAATGCAGTTTGTAGGAAGGACAGCCTTTACTGTATGCCTACTCTACACAACAGTATTTAAAAGGATCATACTACTGTACATAATGTACCCGTACATAAAAAAACAGTATCGCGATTACTGTTCTGCTAACTTACATTCCCCATAGGTCAGTAGCATTTCTACGTTCTCTTCGTTGGTGTACATTCTACTCACACAACTCTTCAACTGCCCGCATCTCGTGGTCGTGCGGTAGCGTTCTCGCTTCCCACGCCCGGATTCCCGGGTTCGATTCTCGGCGGGGTCAGGGATTTTCTCTGCCTCGTGATGGCTGGGTGTTGTGTGCTGTCCTTAGGTTAGTTAGGTTTAAGTAGTTCTAAGTTCTAGGGGACTGATGACCATAGATGTTAAGTCCCATAGTGCTCAGAGCCATTTGAACCAACTCTTCAACTGACGATGGTAGACGGAATGACGGGTGCGCATTCTACTTATGTTTACATTTGTCCCCTGTCAACGTCAGCATGTGGATGTGTTCCATTACCCCGAGTACCTGCACTAAGCGCTGGGAACGTCAACGTCAATGTTGTATTATGTAATTAATAACGTTGTGTTTCAGTGACTGGTACACTGTGATACACTTTTAAACAGATTTTAGCAGAGGAAATGAATTACTAAATAAAAAATACAGGGTTCCATTTTAAAAAGTCATACAGCTGTTCATGTCTTTGTAAAAAACAAAGCTACAACTAAGACAATCATGTTGATTGATGTCCCCCTGACGGCTAAAGAACATTTGCTTGAAACATTTTGTAATTTGCATTTGGACAAAAGGTTATTTTGGGTGGTCAAGATAAGTGGGATATTACTTAATCGCCAAAGAAACTGGTACAGGTATATTCATATTCAGATACAGGTTATAGAGATGTGTAAACAGACAGAACACGGCGCTGCTGTCGGCAATGCCTATACAAGACAACAAGTGTCTGGCGCAGTTGTTAGATCGGTTACTGCTGCTGCAATGGCAGGTTATCAAGATTTAAGTGAGTTTGAACGTGGTGTTATAGTCGGCCCACGAGAGATGGGACACAGCATTTCCTAGTCGTGACTTTTTCGAACGACCGTTTCTCGAGTGTACCGTAAATATCAGGAATCCGGTAAAACATCAAATCTGCAACATCGTGCGGCCGGAAAAATGATCATGCAAGAACGGGACTAATGAGGACGCATGAGAATCGTTCAACGTGACAGAAGTGTAACCCCTCCGAAAACTGCTGCAGATTTCAATGTTGGGCCATAAACAAGTGTCAGCGTGCGAACCATTCAACGAAACATCATCGATGTGGGCTTTCGAAGCCGAGGACCCCCTCGTGTACCCTGGATGACTGCACGACACAGCTTTACACCTCGTCTGGCCCCGTTAACACCAACATTGGACTGTTGATCACTGGAAACATGTTGCCTAGTCACAAGAGTCTCGTTTCAAATTGAATCAAGCGGGTGGACGTGAACGGGTATGGAGCAAATCTCATGAGTCCATGGACCTGGCATGTCAGCAGGAGACTGTTCAAGCTGGTGAAGGCTCTGTAACGGTGTGGGGAGTTCCAATGATATGGAACTCCAAATACGTCTAGATAGGATTCTGGCACGTGACATGTACGTAAGCATCCTGTCTGATCACCTGCACCCATTCGTGTCCAATGTGCATTCCGACGGACTTGGGGAATTCCAGCAGGACAATGCGACACCCTAAACGTCCAGAATTGCTACAGATTGGCTTCAGGAACACTCTTCTAAGTTTAAGCACTTCCACTGCCACCATACACCCCAGACATGAACATTATTGAGCACATCTGCGATGCCTTGCAACGTGCTGTTCAGAAGAGATCTCTACCCCCTCGTTGTCTTAAGGAGCTATGGACAGCTCTGCAAGACTCATGGTGTCAGTTCCCTCCAGCACTATTTCAGACATTGGTCGAGTCCATGACACGTCGTGTTACGGCACTTCTGCGTGCTCGCAGGGGCCCTTTAAGATATTAGGCAGGTGTACGAATTTCTTTGGATCATATGTGTGTGTGTTTGTGTTGGAAAATCTTATAACACACGCTTGACGCCCGAAGTTCCATTTACGCCCAAAAACCTCTGTCTTGAGAATGAGATGGTGCGTTCTGTTTGCTGGATACTGTTTAATCCAGTCACGCAGTTTGTGTCATATTCCGAACGCTCGAATTGTGCTTATTAGGCAGATGTGAGGAACTGTGTCGAACGCCTTTCGGAAGTCAAAGGACACGGCATCCATGTTGGCGGCGGTACCCTCTGCTTTACGTGTCTCGTGGAGGGACAGAGCGAGCTGGGTTACACAGGATCGTTCTTTTCGGAACCCATGTTAATTCCTACACGGGAGATTCTCGTGATCATAAAACATTTTCCAGAATTTTACAACAAACCGTCAGAGATATGGGCGTATACTTTGAAATCGGGAATGATCTGCTTGTTTCCAAACACTGGGAACGCATCGCTAGGCCAGTAACCTACAGAACAGTGTCGCCAGAAGAAGAGCAAGGTGTCTTGCATAGTGTGCGTAGAACGGTATTGGTATCCCCGCCAGGTCCAGTGGGTTTTCGTCTGTTGAGAGATTTCTGTTTCTTTTCTGTCCGATGGTCTTTTATTTCGATGACTCTTATTTTCACTTTCGTGGACTAAGTGTTACAAACTCTGTTGGTAGATTGTATGGTCGGACCCTAAAAGGGTGGAATGGTCTTGAAGAGCAAAGTGCATTCCGGAAGGGAAGATCTTGTAATGAGAAAATTTTTATTCTAATACAAGTAGTGGAAAGTAGATCGCAAAGGAATGTGGGTAGCCCTCTATTTTTGCTAGATCTCGAGAAGGTGTATTACGGAGTGCCACTGAAGATACTCCTGATGCGGAGTGAGCTTCAAAAAACACCTTAGAATTACATGGAACGCATATAAGTATTCAAAGTATGTAATGAAAGTGGGGAATAAAATTCCGCCACCGAATTTCAAAATTACAAAGGATTAAAGCAGTGATGCCACTTGTCCCCTACGTTGTTTAACAGATACATCCACAAAGTCTTAGACTTTTGGAGTGGGAAATGTGCAGGACTGGGCCATCACATAACAAAGGGCCAATGTTTGTACACCTCCTTCTTCGCAGATTAACAGGTAGTGGTGGCCAGTGAAGATGATATCTGCTTTATGCTAGGAAAATTATTAGAATAAAATGATAAGTGCGGATTGAAAGTAAGTTTTCAAAAGACTGCATACCTGCGCAGTGGGGAAAATGTAGGAAAGTTAGTAGAAAATGACCATCACATCAAAGGACGTAAAAAGTTAAATGTTTAGATAGCATCGTATCAGAAGGCGAACAAAGACATTGGGAAATACAGGAACGAGTATCGAATGGGAGAACAGCATTCAGAAGTTAAACCCTATGATATTGTCGTTTTGGAAAATAAAGAAAATGCTCTGAAGATGTATTGTAGAATGCGTAACATCTTATGGGTGTGAGTGCTGGGACCTTTCGGGGAAAAAAACGTTGAGAGTTCTAGAAAAGGACTCTCTCGGAAGATCGTGTAGAATATCTCGGCGAGACGACGTAAGAAATACAATGTTTAGAGAAATGATCCAGACTCAAGAAACATCACAGACAGAGTAGTAGATGGCTATTCAATGTGAAATACAGACGAAAGATGGCCAAGGAAGATCTTGATATACCATCCACAGGGAGGAGGGATAAGAGGAAGGTTGCCTGGTTATAAGCGTTAAAGAAGGCCCTGAGAAAAAGAGAAATAAAAGAAAACGAAAAATCGTGGTAAGATAGAAGCCGATGGAGACAGATATGTGGGATGTGGCGACAGTTGTAGGAATGCCACAGGAGAAAGAGAAAGAGAGAGAGAGATATTCGTGTGACGATTTAAAGGACGAGCTACAGGGCGATATTTTTCGGTGAAACAGTATTGGAAAGAGACTTTTAATTTCGGCCTTCTCTGTGTCATCTTCTATTTCGATGGCATTATGGTGAGAGTGTCGCTGCACAGACAACTTCGATACGTTTCGAAACTTAAGATTAAAGCTTCTTAGGAATTGCTGTCGAGTTACTGCCCACTGTCAACAATACGTGTAACAAAAGACTTATCTCTGCTCTAACAGGAACGTATTTAAACATCTGTACTCAAACCCGTCACATACTTTCAAAGTGCGTCGGCGACGCAGTGTGATTGTGTTGCTCTTCGTTTGTACCCAACAGCGCTTGCAGTCTAGTAGAAAAGGGGGGGGAGGGGGTTAGCACGCCAGTCAGTCTGTAGTTACGTCAGCAAGTACTTGGGGCGTTTATTATACTGGTTAGTACTGTAATACATATACACCAAAAATGAAGAAACTATTAATGTTTGGAACGTTTTAAGTACTGTGACATCCAAGTTAAGAAGGCGTTCTCCAACAGAAGACGGTGTAGGGCAAGATGATAACACTTTCGGAATGTTTTTGGTGGATCTGATTATTCAGAAACAAAAATATTGATTTGACTGCTCCACTCAAGTGACGTTGGATGGAAGAAGGAAGAAAATGACTTTACAGACGATAAAGCGATTGATAGTGTTGAAGGCTGTGGTGCTAGCGGCAGTGGCGGTGACAGTACTCGTCAAAAAGAAGCTTATAGCTCAGGTGACTACGAACCTTCATCAGAAAGGAAACCCAGGAAGTCCACGATATTCGCCAGTTTGCGAAGAAGTAAGCCAGTTTCCATATAAGCCACACTGCATTCGGAACAATGATAAAAGTGGAATTAATTATGAACTAACTTCTGTTGCGACACTATCTACAAGGAGTAAAATCTACAGTTGCATTGGTCCAATCTGCACAAAATAGCACTATAGCTATATAGTAAATGTTGGACTTTCAAAGAGAAGACATCTAACAAAAAGAACTGTACGTTTGTCTTCAGAAAAAAACTTTCGGAACGAAAGTTAAAAACGTTTTTGGAAGGTGACAGCCGTTAAGTAATGTATAAAATGCTTATTTGGACCATCGGCTGTTGCTATCTTAAACCCAAATTTTACAGGCTTCGGTCTTGGACCATCTTCACGGATGAAGAATTAAAATGGTTTATACCACCACATTGCATTAGTCATTTCTTAAAATGAGTAGTGCACGCCATAAATGTAAATATATGACGTAGTACTTTAAAAGCAAACATCCGAATTCTAGATGTATACAGAGCAGTACATTTGGAGTATAGCGGAAGTGGAAAAACGTCCTAATTTTTTTCGTGACTGTTAATCACAAGTCAGAAATGACCGGAAGTGTATACTACTTTGTAATTCTGGGAGCGCTTACGAGGACAACAATAGTAAATTATTCATCTGAAGGTAATGACGCTGACTGCCTGATCGTTCCGGCAAAAACAACAAAATACCTACTGCCTTTGGCTATATGTATTTCTTCAGGCAATATGAAACAAAGAAAACTTCTCTCTCTCCAGAGACTTAAACACTAAATTAGGAAACGGAGTTTTCGTAATGAAAATGAATCCTATATTCGTAACCACCTGTCTGCTCCACTGTATCAGCCCACGCATCACTTTTCCTGGCAAGCAGCTCGGTTCAGTACTCCTGCACATTCTGCTGAATTCAAAATGTGTTTCAAGTGAAATTTGATTTTGTAGTTCAAGAACGTGATTCTGAGGATTGTCCAGGCACCAGGGGAGTCGAAATGTTTCTAGCCTAACAAATAAAGAACTATAGAAATTTCATAATTCCAATTTATTTTTTCAATATAATACCCGTGTACACCAATATACTTGCGTGAATGCTGGGATAACTTCTCCAAACCATTCAAGTGAAAGATCTTCGATTTCGAGTCCAACCATGCGTTCACAGCACAGTCACTGCATCATCCTATTAAAATCGTCGTCCTTTGAGGTCTTTTTTACGTTTGGCAAAAGAAAAAAGTCTTATTGAGCCAAATCTGGAGAATATTGTGGATGACATAACAATTCGAACCCGCAGTCACGCAGAGTTCCCAGTGTTGCGAGAGCTTTGTGCGCCGGTGCGTTGTCCTGATGCAAAAAAACTCAGCGCGACAACTTTACGTGCCTTTTTTTTCTTTATCTCTTCTCTCGAACAGCGCAGGAAGGTGCCATAGTATGATGCATTAATAGTTACGCCCTTTTGCACGCAATCCACCATAATTACCTCTTCTCCATTCCAGAAGATAGTTGCCATCACCTTACCAGCTGATTTTTGCACCCAGATTTTTTTTGGGCGGGGGAGGAAGGATTTTTCCATTGTTGTGGCTGTTGCTTCGTTCCAGGATCAAAATGGTGAACCCACGCTTCGTCCATTGTCACATACCTTACAAGATAGCCGTCTTCATCGTCTTCAAATTGGATCACTATTTCTTCAAAGCACCGCACACGCTCCCGTCTCTGATCTTAATTCAAGTCTTTCGGGATCCATGGAGATAAAACTTTCGGCATTCTCAAATTATTCACAAGACTGTCATGATCACGCCCATGGACGATTCCAAATGTGGTTTCAATGGGCTGCAACGTTGTTCGACGATTCTGCAAAATCGTGTAGTGAATTGCCGTCACTGTTTCATCAGTGGCAACGGCCTTCCGGTCCTCGTCGCATCTTCCCCACTCGTTCTTCCACGTTTGAAGTAGGAAACCCAGTTCTTCACTGTTGCATAAGACGGGGCACAGTCCTTAAGTGTATTCCGCAATTTCCTTGGGAGTCATTCCCTTCAAATGGAGATATTCAATCACAGACCGGTTCTTGATTCTCTCGATGTTCACCATTTTGCTTACACTACAGTATACAGCGCATCCTAGCGGCAAAACTATCGAAGCTGGAACCGCGAATTTGACTTGCATACCCACAAAGAGTCACCATAAAAGTAGGTGTTGTTGTTTGTGCGAGACATTGCGGTACTTATCTCGGGATAGAAACTTTGCGCCGTCGTAAATAACTTCATAGTCAGTTTACCAACCAGATTAACAGCCGGCATAACTGTATTCGAAATGAGAGCCCGCGCGGGGTAGCCGCACAATCTTGGGCACCTTGCCACGGATCGAGCTGCTCCCCCCCTCGGTGGAGGTTCGAGTCCTCAAAATGGTTCAAATGGCTCTGAGTACTATGAGACTATGGGATTTAACATATGAGGTCATCAGTCCCCTAGAACTCAGAACTACTTGAACATAACTAACTTAAGGACAGCACACACATCCATGCCCGAGGTAGGATTCGAACCTGCGACCGTAGCGGTCGCGCGGTTCTAGACTGAAGCACCTAGAGCTGCTCGGCTAAAACGGCCGGCGGTTCGAGTCCTCCCTCGGGCATGGGTGTGTGTGTCGTCCTTAGCGTAAGTTAGTTCAAATTAGATAATTAGTGCGTAAGCCTAGGGACCGACGGCCTCAGAAGTTTGGTCCAAAAGGAACTTACCACAATTTTCCAATTTTGTATTCGAATGCGTTAAGGCATTAAGGTTACTCGATCTTGATACAACTGCCTTGGTACCTCTAATTTCCAGGGTTCCTTTCACATGCATTTTCTCTTCAAATCCCGATTGGTCGGAGCTGAAAACTGAACGGTGGGATAAGTTTGTTTATCTCATCTATAAATTTCCGGACCGATTTCGCAGTTTGCTGTGCTTCGCCAAAGTTGACGCTTTATTTGAAATTTTGCTATCTTACGTTTTCCAGTCCTGTAGCAATGTTTGAAGTTACGAAACCATGCACCGCTTGCCCTCAAATCACTGCAACCTATATCGCGCGCAGTTTGATGCGCATTACGTAGCAAGTCATTATCATGCACATCCTGTAGATTGTATCGAGTATCCTTGAAACGCGCAAACACTAGTTTTTTTGTAACACGTGCACCTCGTCCTTCACTGAATATCCATTAATTCAGAAGTATATGTCAACACAATAACAAAACTCAAATAGTTTTATCTCCATGGATCCCGAAAGACTTGAATTAAGATCAGAGACGGGAGCGTGTGCGGTGCTTTGAAGAAATAGTGATCCAATTTGAAGACGATGAAGACGGCTATCTTGTAAGGTATGTGACAATGGAAGAAGCGTGGGTTCACCATTTTGATCCTGGAACGAAGCAACAGCCACAACAATGGAAAAATCCTTCCTCCCCCGCCCAAAAAAAATCTGGGTGCAAAAATCAGCTGGTAAGGTGATGGCAACTATCTTCTGGAATGGAGAAGAGGTAATTATGGTGGATTACGTGCAAAAGGGCGTAACTATTAATGCATCATACTATGGCACCTTCCTGCGCTGTTCGAGAGAAGAGATAAAGAAAAAAAAGGCACGTAAAGTTGTCGCGCTGAGTTTTTTTGCATCAGGACAACGCATCGGCGCACAAAGCTCTCGCAACACTGGGAACTCAGCGTGACTGCGGGTTCGAATTGTTATGTCATCCACAAAACTCGAGACGCACTGCCGGCGACATCGGCGCCACAGCAGCCCAGGAGATGTTTTGCTGCAACATGATAACGGTCGGCCCCAGACAAGTCTGAGGACAGCTGAACACATCGCAGAACAGGGTTGAACAATGTTACCCCGTCCACTCTACAACTCTGACCTACCGCGTTCGGGCTTCCGCTTGCTTGGGCAATTAAAGGATGTCATTCGTGGAAGACATTTTTGAGGAGGTGATTCACCCAGTGAAGAACTGGATCCGCAACCAGGACAAGAATTAGTACCTCCACGGCATACACGCCCTTGTTTCGCGCTGGTGGAAGGCCATAGAACGGGATGAAGATTATGTGAAAAAATAGGCGTGTAAATAAAACACAATTTTTTGTGTATGTAATTCTCATTATGTTCAGAAAACAATTTATTGAAGAAAAAAATGCTGTGCATTACTTTCTGGGCAACCCTCGTATTATTCGTAAGCAGCTGTCTTCGCCAGTGTATCAGCCTATGCTCCAGTATTCCCGGCGAGGGGCTCGGTGCAATACTCCTGCACATGCAGCTGAATTTAAAACGTGATTCAAATGAAATTCGATTTTGTAGCTCAAGAACGTAATTCTGAGGATTGTCCTGGTAATGCTTTCACCGAATGTGCCCATTGTTATCCTGCATTTCGGTTCATGCACTTTATGAGGAACTTCATATACCTTTTTGAAGTACTACAGTGGGCGAACTAAGAGCAACACAATCCGATGCTTTCGCCATCCTAATCACAGTGGTGCGTAAAGCTTAATTACTGAAACGCCAATGAAACTGGTATACACATGTGTATTCAAATACAGAGTTACGCAAACAGGCAGAATGTGGCGCTGCGGTCGGCAACGCCTGCATAAGAGAACAAGTGTCTGGCGCAGGTGTTACATCGGTTACTGTTGCGACAATGGCAGGTTATAAAGATTTAAGTGAATTTAAAAGTGGTGTTACGATCGTCGTACGAGCAATGGGATTTTCCCGTACGACCATTTCACGAGTGTACCGTGAATATCAGGAATCCGGCTAAACATCAAATCTCCAACATCGCTGCGGCCGGAAAAAGACCCTGCAAGAAGGAGACCAGCCGGCCATAGTGACCGAGTGGTTCTAGGTGCTTCAGTCTCGAACCGCGCGACCGCTACGGTCACAGGTTCGAATCCTGCATCGAGCATGGATGTGTGTGATGTCCTTGGGTTAGTTAGGTTTAAGTAGTACTGAGTTGTAGGGGACTGATGACCTCAGATGTTAAGTCCAATAGTGCTCAGAGACATTTGAACCATTTTTTTGAACGAGACCAACGACAACTAAAGAGAATCGTTCAACGTGACAGACGTACAACCTTTCCGCAAATTGCTGCAGATTTCAATGTCGTGCCATCAGCAAGTGTCAGTATGCGAACCATTCAACGACACATCATCGATACGGGCTTTCGGAGCCGGAGGCCCACTCTTGTACCCTCGATAACTGCACTACTCAAAGCTTTACGCCTCGCCTGGCCCCTTCAACACGACATTGGAATGTTTATGACTGGAAACGTTTTGCCCGGTCGGACGAGTCTCGTTTAAAATTGTATCGAGCGGACGGACATGTACGGGTATGGAGACAACCTCATGAACCCATTGATCCTGCATGTTAGCAGGGGACTCTTCAAGCTGGTGGAGGTTTTGTAATGGTGTGGGGCGTGTCCAGTTGGAGTGATATGGGACCCCTGATAAGCCCAGATACCACTTTGACAGATGACACGTACGTAAGAAACCTGTCTGGTGACCTGCGTCCATTCATGTCCATTGTGACTTCCTACAGACTTGGGCAATTCCAGCAGGACAATGCGACACCCTACACGTCCATAATTGCTACAGAGTGGCCCAGGAAACACTCTTGTGAGTTTAAAAACTTGCGCTTGCCACCAAACTCCCCAGACATATCTGGGATGCCTTGAGAAGTGCTGTTCAGAAGAGATCTCCACCCCCTCGTACCCTCACAGATATATGGAGTGCTCTGCAGGATTCATGGTGTCAATTCCACCCAGCGCTAATTCAGACATTAGTCGAGTCCATGCCACGTCATGTTGCGGCACTTCTGTGTGTTCGCGGGGGCCTACACGATATTAGGCAGGAGTCCCAGTCTCTTTGGCTCTCCAGTGTAACTAGAATCGGAACCCCGGTTTCCTGTTCGAGCAGAGAGGCTTCCGTTGTAAGATCGACGGCCACCCTCGTCATCACTACATCGCCTAACTGTCTCAGCTGCCGGCGTCAATGGACACGCAGGCAGCCGGCGCCGTGTGGCGGGCGGGTGGTCTGCGGCCGCGGGACGCGCCTAGAGCGGGCTAGACGTGGCTAGGCCGCCGTGGGAGCCCGGCGGGTGCCTCTGGCCTCCTCTCCCCTCCTCTCCTCTGCTCTGCCCTCCTGCCGGCGCCGTGATTTGTGCGCTGGCCGCCAGAGCCTCGGCCGGCCTCTGATTTAATGGTCCGTAACGAGGCGTGCGACGGCCGCATAAAGCACCCGCCGCCAGTCGCCACGCACAGCGCCGCGCGGCGCAGCTCGTGCGCACGACCGCCGCGGCCACGACCGCGCTATTGCTACTATACGGCGCAGCTCTTCTCTTTGCGCTCCGGAATGTGTAGCTAGTATAGCGCTGCCGCTGCGGGTCACGCCAGCCGGACGATAGCTTCTAAATCCTCTGTGCTCCCTCCGCCGCCGCAGCCGCGGCCGCAACCGGCCGGGCCTAGACGCTCCGCTCCGCACAGTGAGATCACGACAGCCGATGCATTTAGCCGGCGCAGCCGCAGCCGCAGCCGCTGCCGCAGGTTCCGGCCGCCACTTAAATACCCGGCGCGCCAGAGGCTGCGGCGCTCGCGACCCCTGAGAAACCCACACTCACTACTCTGCAATTTACCAAAGGTTACGTCAACACATGCGAGTAAATTATCACCTATAAATCCCGGGCTCTAGCTGGGAAGCCTATACGTGGTCTGTTCAAAAAAATTCCTGAACTTTGACCACAAAATTTTTTTCGACACCTTTCTTTTACTTATTGTGCACGGTCTCCAAAATACTCCTCTCCACAATTGATACACCGCACCCAACTCCGTTTCCACTTCCGGGAGCAACCTTGCTACGCCACTTCCTGGATGGAACGAGGTGCCGTCTGCGAATTTTCTGTTATCTCGTCTATCGTTGCAAAACTTCGTCTTCCAACGGAGTTTTCAACTTTGGAACTAAAGAAGTCCGCAGGGGCCAGGTCTACAGAGTACGGAGGATGAAGCAGCACAGTGATTTCGTTTTCTGTGCAATAGTCACACACCAACAGGGATGAATGTCCAGGAGTGTTATCGTGATATCAGAGCCATTGTCTTACTTAATTTCACGCCGTTTCCTTCTCACATTTTCTCGCAGGCGTCGCAACACGTCCCTATCGATTAACAGTTTTAACGTACCTCCACTTCTTCTACTGGCTATTGATGGCGGAGACTTGCCATGAGTGCGTACAAGTGATAATTTGCGCAATGGATATTGTAACGCTACTGAAGTCTCCCTGACACTTATACGTCCCCTAGTAGGTGTACGTTATTATTATCAATTATGTACATTGTCGTGTGATAATCTACCCGTTTCCTAATCTTATCCTGTGGATACGATGGAATGTCAGGATACGCCGACACAGTCCAGTCGCCCCTTTTAACGAATAAGTTATAAATGCACACAAGAGACAAGATTAATTGGTTCAGGAAAATACAATCTACTAAAAGATAAATGCCGTGATATTAACACATTTAATTATGTTCCAATGTTCAAATGTATGTGAAATCTTATGGGACTTAACTGCTAAGGTCATCAGCCCCTAAGCTTACACACTATTTAAACTAAATTATCCTACGGACAAACACACACACCCATGCCCGAGGGAGGACTCGAACCTCCGCCGGGACCAGCCGCTCAGTCCATGACTGCAGCGCCCCAGACAGCTCGGCTAATCCCGCGCGGCATTTGATTATCATACAAAACATTTCAAAGACACGAAACAATAATTATAAATCTCAGGTTCGCCCTGTATTAATACTGGCCCTTAAACTGTCTGCCCTGTAATGTACTCGAGATCTGTGTTTAGGCACGGAGTAACTGACATCCCCCGGTGTACTAAATAGCGAGAAGGAACTACTATCTCAATGAGCAGTGTGACACCTCAGTGCAGAACGGAGTAGAACATGTAATTCACCAATGTAAATTCACTTTCCTACACGCCGGTGCATAAGTAAGATCACCGTAATGATCAGAAGCTATAACCGCAGAACTTCTCGCCTCAGCGAGATAACAGCAAAACTGCATCCGAAGACGTCCGTCCACTGCCGTGGACCTCCAAGACGACTCTCCTGTTCCATGACACCGCAACGACACCTCTTTTTTCCTCTCCTCTTTTCGCTGCTCAAAGTCGTTTCTCCCCCTTAAATTTGGGTGGTGAATCATCTTTCCAGAAGGCGCTCGTTTCTGAACGCCGACCAATCGCAGTTTGGGATGCAGACTGAAGTTTCCGGAAGTTCGTTCGATGTCCGTAGGGAAGTGCGCGAATACCTGCTGCCATGTGTTTTTGCTGACCAGGCCCGCCGGACTCACGGTCCCGTTTCGCAGGTGGTCCAGCTCACGGGCGGGTCCCGGGATTATAACCGGAAGCGGCTGCGCTGTCCTATTGTCCGAAGGAATGTGTGAGCTTCCTGTGTCATTCCGTTCTATCATGAGCTTCCCTGATCTGCTTGTTCTCCAGTTACCCAACATGCAGGCATTATACACTACTGGTCATTACAATTGCTACACCAAGAATAAATGCAGATGATGAACGGGTATTCATTGGACAAATATATTGTACTAGAACTGACATGTGATTACATTTTCACGCAGTTTGGGTGCATATATCCCGAGAAATCAGTACCCAGAACAACCACCTCTGGCCGTAATAACGGCCTTGATACACTTGGGCATTGAGTCAAACAGAGCTTGGATGGCGTGTACAGGTACAGCTGCCCATGCAGCTTCAACACGATACCACAGTTCATCAAGAGTAGTGACTGGCGTATTGTGACGAGCCAGTTGCTCGGCCACCATTGACCAGACGTTTTCAGTTGGTGAGACATATGGAGAATGTGCTGGCCAGGGCAGCAGTAACACATTTTCTGTATCCAGAAAGGCCCGTACAGGACCTGCAAGATGCGGTCGTGCATTATCCTGCTGAAATGTAGGGTTTCACAGGGATCGAATGAAGGGTAGAGCCACGGGTGGTAACACACTGTTCAAAGTGCCATCAATACGAACAAGAGGTGACCAATGGCACCCCATACCATCACGCCGGGTGATACGCCAGTATGGCGATGATGAATACATGTGCGTTCACCGCGATGTCGCCAAACACGGATGCGACCATCATGATGCTGTAAACAAAAACTGAATTCATCCGAAAAAATGACGTTTTGCCATTCGTACACCCAGATTCGTCGTTGAGTACACCATCGCAGGCGCTCCTGTCTGTAGTGCAGCGTGAAGGGTAACCGCAGCCATGGTGTCCGAGCTGATAGTCCATGCTGCTGCAAACGTTGTCGAACTGTTCGTGAAGATGGTTGTTGTCTTGCAAACGTCCGCATCTGTTGACAGATGGATAGAGACGTGGCTGCACGATCCGTTACAGCCATGCGGATAAGATGCCTGTCATCTCGACTGCTAGAGATACGAGGCCGTTGGGATCCAGCACGGCGTTCCGTATTACCCTCCTGAACCCACCGATTCCATATTCTGCTAACAGTCATTGGGTCTCGACCGACGCGAGCAACAATGTCGCGATACGATAAACCGCAATCGCGATAGGCTACAATCCGACCTTTATCACAGTAGGAAACGTGTTGGTACGCATTTCTCCTCCTTACACGAGGCATTACAACAACGTTTCACCAGGCAACGCCGGTCATCTGCTGTTTGTGTATGAGAAATCGGTTGGAAACTTTCCTCATGTCAGCATGTTGCAGGTGTCGCCACCGGCGCCAACCTTGTGTGAATGCTCTGAAAAGCTAATCATTTGCATATCATAGCATCTTCTTCCTGTCTGTTAAATTTTGCGTCTGTAGCACGCCATCCTCGTGGTGTAGCAATTTTAATGGCCAGTAGTGTACAATGAATTAAGTGTACTAGACGATATCAGTTACATACATGTTTCTAATGAACGAACCCAAACCAGTCTTTTTTATCATTGAAGGGACTTGCTTTTGTCGTATTGCATGTAATCACGGTTTGTAAGTTGTAAAATAATGCCACCGTACACAGTTTCCTCTGTGGCACTAATTCATGATGAACTAATCCTTCAAAGTCAAAGAAAACTGTCGACATTGCTTTGACATCTGACCTGACGAGCTTTTTTTGGTCTTGGAGAATCTTTCCCGACCCATTGTGAAGACTTAAGCTTGGTCTCACTATCATAACCGTAGACCTACACCTCATCACCAGCTATCTCTTAAGGAACATCTTGTTCTCATTTGCGCGATCCAAAAGTTCTTCACAGATTGCGAGGCGAAGGTCTGTCTGGTCTTGACTCATGAGCCGTGGGATGAACTTGGCGGCAACACGATACATTATAAGACGCTTTGTCAATATTTCGTGACTTGATCCGATTGAAAGTTACATTCCTCTGCAATTTCTTGGACAGTCAGTCTTCGATTGTCACGCGCAGTTTCCTGACGTGAGCGTTGTCGGTAGACATCGAAAGGCGTCCTGAACGAGGGTTGTCTTTAACTTCCGTCTGGCCATTTTTAAACGGTGTGAACCATTCGTAACACCGAGTACGGTTTAAGCACACATCACCGTAGGTTTTCCTGCATCATTTGGCTTGTCTGTGTAAAGGATTTCTTGAGTTTCCCGCGAAATTTAATGCAGACATATTGCTCTTCTAACTCTGTCATCTCGAAATGCGAAAACTGTGCCACGCAACGTTCTACTCAATACAGCACTGAACGATAACTAATAGACATTCAACAATGAAACTCCCGGCAGGTACACATTAAACACAGACGTGTGCGGGAATGCCAACCGTTTCACTCCAAGCCATCATTGGTGACAAAATACGAATGTTCCGGAATTTTTTGATCAGACTTCGTAAACAGACAAAGAGTGGCCAACGCCGCTACGGCAGCCATCACTTCTCCAATCTGCGGTCGAACGCATAGCCAAGAACGAACGATAGTGGAATTTAAAGTCCGCTGAAATACCTCTGTCACTGAGACAAAAACAAAACGTGAAATTGCCACAAATTCTACAACAAAGGATTTTATACTACTAGGTCATTTCTAGACAGCTTTAATATGTTTCAAAAATGACATATTGGAACACGTGTGGCTGCTATCTTTACTTATTTATTCTGAACTGAACGACCGCTTATTTATAAATGTTACTCTTTGACATTTATTTTATCATATATACAGAGTGTCCTAAGAGGGACAGCCAATACTCAGGGTTATAACAGGGATGATAATTTGAAGCAAGTGGGCTAGTAAGCATGGGCTCTAAAATGCGTACGTTAAGAGCTATGGGCGGTTCTTCGTCTTCGATACTATCAAACAAACCTCTTCTATTGCAAAGCTCTTTGCTTTCCATATTTGGTAGGAAGTCGTAGGACCAAAACAAGAAAAAACTGCCTAGTAAACTTAGGCTCCAAACGCATATCTTAAGAGCTATGCGCACTTGTTCAATGGAAGAGGTGTATCTCACAGTAGCGAAGATGAACAAGAGCTCATAGATATTAAGGTATCCACTTTAGAGCCCATGTTTACTCCACATATTTTTTCTTGCTTTACGCTACGGTCGCAGGTTCGAATCCTGCCTCGGGTATGGATGTGTGTGATGTCCTTAGGTTAGTTAGGTTTAAGTGGTTCTAAGTTTTAAGGGACTGATGACCTGAGCAGTTAAGTCCCATAGTGCTCAGAGCCATTTGAACCATTTTTTTCCTTGTTTTAGTCCTCACTACCTTTCAAAACACAGGAAGCAAAGACCGGGCCCTAGAACTAATTTGTTTCACAGTATCGAAGATGAGGCAGTTGTCGTAGCTCCGAAGCTATGCATGTTTACTAGACTTTTTCCATTCTAATGATCGTTCGTGTCATATCCCTGAAAATACACCAGTCCCCTGGGACACTCTGTATACAGGTTGTTCTCGTAATAGCGCGCAAAAATGTAACAGGACGTAGAGAATTCTCCATTGAACAGCTTGTACTAGGGAACCTGGGGTCGTAGGAGCCACTTAAGGAACTACGGAAGTAAACTACTCAATTACTGTGTCTTACATTACTGTTTCCCAACTTATTTACAACTAATATGCGTACAAGTTTACACGTACTTTACTGTTTATTTGCGTGAACATTCCATAGTTCCTGCAAGGAAACAGGGAGGACGAGCCTGATTACTAGGACGAAATTAGAATTATATTAATACCTCCAGCTGCTGACGAGCGTTAATATATATCAACGGGGACAGATGAAAATGCGTGCCCCGATCGGGACTCGATCCCGGGATTTCTTGCTTACATGGCAGACACTCTATACATCTGAGCCACCGAGGGCACAGAGGACAGTGCGACTGCAGGGCCTATCTCGCGAACGCCTCCCGCGTGGCCCACATTCTCACCTTGTATGTCCACACACTACATAGGTAGTGTCCCAATTCATTACTCATGGAAGACATTTTCACCAAGTTCCACAAGAGATCGGGGAATATGTGTGCATCCGCACAGAACAAGAAGGTCATGGCCGATATTGCCAGAACTTTATACTTATATGGATATGGTGTCTGCTCCTTCGGACATGTCCGAAAGAACAGACACCATATCCATATAAGTACTGGGTGATCAAAAAGTCAGTATAAATTTGAAAACTGAATAAATCACGGAATAATGTAGACAGAGAGGTACAAATTGATACACATGCTTGGAATGACATGGGGTTTTATTAGAACCAAAAAAAAAAAAAAAAGTTAAAAAATGTCCGACAGATGGCGCTTCATCTGATCAGAATAGCAATAATTAGCATAACAAAGTAAGATAAAACAAAGATGATGTTCTTTACAGGAAATGCTCAATATGTCACCATCATTCCTTAACAGCCGGCCGGAGTGGCCGAGCGGTTCTAGGCGCTACAGTCTGGAACCGCGCGACCGCTACGATTGCAGGTTCGAATCCTGCATCGGGCATGGATGTGTGTGATGTCCTTAGGTTAGTTAGGTTTAAGTAGTTCTAAGTTCTAGGGGACTGATGACCTCAGAAGTTAAATCCAATAGTGCTCACAGCCATTTGAACAATTCCTTAACAATAGCTGTAGTCGAGGAATAATGTTGTGAACAGCACTGTAAAGCATGTCGGTGGAGTTATGATGAGGCAGTGGCGTCGGATGTTGTCTTTCAGCATCCCTAGAGATATCGGTCGATCACGATACACTTGCGACTTCAGGTACCCCAAAGGCAATAATCGCACGGACTGAGGTCTGGGGACCTAGGAGGCCAAGCATGACGAAAGTGGCGACTGAGCACATGATCATCACCAACGACGCGCGCAAGAGATCTTTCACGCGTATGGCGATATGGGGTGGAGCGCCATCCTGCATAAACATCGTACGTTCCAGCAGGTGTTTATCAGCCAGCCTGGGGATGATGCGATTCTGTAACATATCAGCGTCACGGTAGCAGTTTTGCTGTCCAGCGCCATCTGTCGGACATTTTTGAACTTCGTTTTTTTTTTTTTTTGTTCTAATAAAACCCCATGTTATTCCAAGTATGTGTGTCAATTTTTGCCTCTCTATCTACATTATTCCGTGGTATATTAAGTTTTCAAATTTATACTGACTTTTTGATCACTCGGTATATGTGATTACTAGGAAGTCACGATGCAGGTTTTGTTTGCTTTACTTGTCCATAAGGTGGCTCTGTTCTATCGCTTTTACATGTCCCTTTGGCTGTTCGTGAGAGGATGTGCATATAACATGATGATGCACCGCCTCACTTCAGTGTGGATATCCGCAACCATCTCAATGCTGTATTTCCTGGTCGCTGTATTGGAAGCGGAGGTCCTATTCCATGGCCTGCGAGGTCACCTGATCTGTATCCCCTTGATTATTTCCTGTGAGGATAGCTAAAGTCACTTGCGGATGAGACCCCAGTGGATACGGAGATGGAATTACACTCCTGGAAATTGAAATAAGAACACCGTGAATTCATTGTCCCAGGAAGGGGAAACTTTATTGACACATTCCTGGGGTCAGATACATCACATGATCACACTGACAGAATCACAGGCACATAGACACAGGCAACAGAGCATGCACAATGTCGGCACTAGTACAGTGTATATCCACCTTTCGCAGCAATGCAGGCTGCTATTCTCCAATGGAGACGATCGTAGAGATGCTGGATGTAAACCTGTGGAACGGCTTGCCATGCCATTTCCACCTGGCGCCTCTGTTGGACCAGCGTTCGTGCTGGACGTGCAGACAGCGTGAGACGACGCTTCATCCAGTCCCAAACATGCTCAATGGGGGACAGATCCGGAGATCTTGCTGGCCAGGGTAGTTGACTTACACCTTCTAGAGCACGTTGGGTGGCACGGGATACATGCGGACGTGCATTGTCCTGTTGGAACAGCAAGTTCCCTTGCCGGTCTAGGAATGGTAGAACGATGGGTTCGATGACGGTTTGGATGTACCGTGCACTATTCAGTGTCCCCTCGACGATCACCAGTGGTGTACGGCCAGTGTAGGAGATCGCTCCCCACACCATGATGCCGAGTGTTGGCCCTGTGTGCCTCGGTCGTATGTAGTCCTGATTGTGGCGCTCACCTGCACGGCGCCAAACCAGCATACGACCATCTTTGGCACCAAGGCAGAAGCGACTCTCATCGCTGAAGACGACACGTCTCCATTCGTCCCTCCATTCACGCCTGTCGCGACACCACTGGAGGCGGGCTGCACGATGTTGGGGCGTGAGCGGAAGACGGCCTAACGGTGTGCGGGACCGTAGCCCAGCTTCATGGAGACGGTTGCGAATGGTCCTCGCCGATACCCCAGGAGCAACAGTGTCCCTAATTTGCTGGGAAGTGGCGGTGCGGTCCCCTACGGCACTGCGTAGGATCCTACGGTCTTGGCGTGCATCCGTGCGTCGCTGCGGTCCGGTCCCTGGTCGACGGGCACGTGCACCTTCCGCCGACCACTGGCGACAACATCGATGTACTGTGGAGACCTCACGCCCCACGTGTTGAGCAATTCGGCGGTACGTCCACCCGGCCTCCCGCATGCCCACTATACGCCCTCGCTCAAAGTCCGTCAACTGCACATACGGTTCACGTCCACGCTGTCGCGGCATGCTACCAGTGTTAAAGACTGCGATGGAGCTCCGTATGCCACGGCAAACTGGCTGACACTGACGGCGGCGGTGCACAAATGCTACGCAGCTAGCGCCATTCGACGGCCAACACCGCGGTTCCCGGTGTGTCCGCTGTGCCGTGCGTGTGATCATTCCTTGTACAGCGCTCTCGCAGTGTCCGGAGCAAGTATGGTGGGTCTGACACACCGGTGTCAATGTGTTCTTTTTTCCATTTCCAGGAGTGTAGTTGCCAGAATTGTATCTGCCTGTAATGTGATTCGAAACACACCAGGGATATTTGTCAGGGTGCGTCAGAATCTTGTTTGCCGATGCCATGCTTGCATTGAGGCTGTTGGCCATCAGTTTCATTACACCTTTTAAGCTACTTTACAAATGGTAGGTCCGTTGTATCAGTGATGGTATTTGCAGTTAATGTAAATAAAAAGTACATAGTAATGTGACAAATTTTTCACTGTAGCATCCTCTATATCCGTTAAATTTTTGCGCCCTCTGACTGAAACACCCTGTAAGCGTCATAACGCTTATGTTCGTCGTATTTCGCACTGTGATTGCTGCTGTGATTTCACGCAGTGTTGCTTGTCTGTTAGCACTGACAACTCCACGCAAACGCCCCTTCGTTAAGTGAAGGCCGTCGGCCACTGGCTTGCCCACGGTGAGAGACAATGGCTGAAATTTGGCATTCTCGGCACGCTCTCGACACTGTGGATCTCGGAATATCGAATTCTATATCGACATATGAAACAGAATGTCCCATACGTCTACGTAGCTTCAACTTCCAATCTGCATTCAATGTCTGTTAATAACCGTCGTGCGGACAAAATCACGTCTGAAACCTTTTCACGTGAATCGCCTCAGTGCAAATAACAGCTCCGACAATGCAGTACCCTTTTGTACCTTGCATACGCGGTGCTACCGCCCTCTGTATATGTGCATATCGCTTTCCCATGACTTCTGGCAGCTCAGTGTGTATAGAGAAAGAGTGGCCAACGCCGCTACGGCTGCCATCTTGCGTCCAAACTGCTGTCAAGTGCAAACCCCGCTGAAATACTTCTGTCACTGAGACAGAAACACCAAGGTGAAAGCGCTAATCCTGAGCGGTCGATAGTACAGTCGGACGGCTTCGAGAAACATCGAAACCGTTCGAAGAGTCCCAACGAAATTTTAACATTAAACAACACTACTATCGCGGCTGCAATTTCTTAGACCTTTGCGAAAAACACAATATCGAACAAAGTCCGGAGAAAACTATTGCTTGAACTGGTTGAAGAATCCGACAAGGAAAGCGATGTAAATGATGGTGAGTCGACAACTGTGCGCTCTGAAACTGTACGAGTGACAAATTCTGGACCCACTAATGACCTGAGTGCCTTTTCAGCACAAAAAGTTCACGAATGGATTCAAACTGAGAGTTATTTGGGTATCAGTGAACGACTTACTGACGCCATTATATGATAAAAAGTGCTTTCAGCCCACAGGAGGCACCAAAAACAGAGTAGGACTAAGAAAAAGCTATTGCAACTAACGTCTCTTGAGCTGAGGCTTCAGAATCCTTAAACACTTTTGTGAAATTCACTGAGAGTTGTCAACAATAAAATACTTCTGAAGTTATAATCTGCACATTATACACAATAATTTTTCTCCAAAAACATCGCAATCCAAGAAACATGTTAGCATTTCTGTAATGTTCTAGTGGACGTAGAAGAAATTTTCAGTTGAACTATAAGTGGTGGATACCAGTCCGACATACTTCACGTCCTAGACGACGTTACATACCTGTCCTATTCTTCAAGGCAGTGATTCCAATGAAACTGCACTAAATTCTTGGTAACAATTTTTATTGATTATCTTGTTCTTGGACTTTCCAAATCAATGGAGTTATTATGTTTCGGAACTGATGTACAAAAGATTATTTATGTATACGGAATTTTTCTAAGACTTTGAGCCTTAAACTGATTTAATAGAGCAATATACACTACTGGCCATTAAAATTGCTACACCAAGAAGAAATGCAGATGATAATGGGGTATTCATTCGACAAATATATGATACTAGAACTGACATGTCATTACATTTTCACTCAATTTGGGTGCGTAGATCCTGAGAAATCAGTACCCGGAACAACCACCCCTAGCCGTAATAACGGCCGTGATACGCCTGGGCATTGAGTCAAACAGAGCTTGTATGGCGTGTACAGGTACAGCAGCTGCCCATGCAGCTTCAACACGATACCACAGTTCATCAAGGGTAGTGACTGGCGTACTGTGACGAGCCAGTTGCTCGGCCACCATTGACCAGACGTTCTCAATTCGTGAGAGATCTGGAGAATGTGTTGGCCACGGCAACAGTCGAACATTTTCTGTATCCAGAAAGGCCCGTACAGGACCTGCAACATTTGGTCGTGCATTATCCTGCTGAAATGTAGGTTTTCGCAGGGATCGAATGAAGGGTAGAGCCACGGATCGTAACACATCTGAAATATAACGTCCACTGTTTAAAGTGCCGTAATTGTGAACAAGAGGTGACCGAGACGTGCAACCAATGGCACCCCATACCATCACGCCCGGTGATACGCCAGAACGGCGATGACGAATACACGCTTTCAATGTGCGTTCACCGCGATGTCGCCAAACACGGATGCGACCATCATGGTGCTGTAAACAGAACCTGGATTCATCCGAAAAACGACGTTTTGCCCTTCGTGCGTCCAGGTTCGTCTTTGAGTACACCATCGCAGGCGCTCCTGTCTGTGGTGCAGCGTCAAGGGTAACCGCAGCCATGGTCTCCGAGCTGATAGTCCATGCCGCTGCAAACGTCGTCGAACTATTCGTGCAGATAGTTGTCTTGCAAACGTCCCCATCTGTTGACTCAGGGATCGAGAAGTGGCTGCACAATCCGTTACAGCCATGCGGATAAAAAGCCTGTCATCTCGACTGCTATTGATACGAGGCCGTTGGGGTCCAGCACGGCGTTCCATATTACCCTCCTGAACCCACCGATTCCATATTCTGCTAATAGTCATTGGATCTCGACCAACGCGAGCAGCAATGTCGCGATAAGATAAACCGCAATCGTGATGGGCTAGAATCCGACCTTTATCAAAGTCGGAAACGTGATGGTACGCATTTCTCCTCCTTACACGAGGCATCGCAACAACGTTTCACCAGGCAACGCCGGGTAACTGCTGTTTGCGTATGGGAAATCGGTTAGGAACTTTCCTCACGTCAGCACGTTTTAGGTGTCGCCACCGGCGCCAACCTTGTGTGAATGCTCTGAAAAGCTAATGATTTGCATATCACAGCATCTTCTTCCTGTCGGTTAAATTTCGCGTCTGTAGCACGTCATCTTCATGGTGTAGCAATTTTAATGGCCAGTAGTGTAGTATCGCGCTTTTAAATCAATTTTCGTTTCACAGGAAAGTAATGTATAATTCAAATTTTGTTATATTGTAATCTGTTCTGTTGCGTTTAATAAACAATAGTTACTTGTTTTTATACGATAAAACTATGGATTTTGTTTATATCCCTTCTTTTGAGCAGGGTTTTTAAAAATGGCTTTTATAATCCGGCATATCTGATAATCTTGGTATTGGAGCATGCACGATTATCAAGGTCATACTATACTAAAATAAATTTTTTTAAAGTGCTGAGTTGTTGCAAGACTGATAATAATCTCACTAGTTCCTCTTTGTTTTACGGTACATGGAGTACATAAACTAAATTATAAAAACTATTTACAGGCATAGACATTTCTGATTTGCAGCTTTTTCAGGAGACAAATGCCTGAAACACCAAGAACACAGACCAGAAATTTGGCTGTTTTAAGATTTGTCTTCCATGTCAAGCGCAAAAAACTAAAAAATGAATCACATATTACGAAGGATGAAATAAAAAGTCAGCAGTCGTCCGTTTCTGACGATCAACAAATGTTTCAAGGCGGAACAAAAAGGCACAAAGAAATTACACACGCTGGCCGGAGTGGCCGAGTGGTTCTAGGTGCTTCAGTCCGGACCCGCGCGACTCCTACGGTCGCAGGCTCCAACCCTGCCTCGGGCATGGATGTGTGTGATGTCCTTAGGTTAGTTAGGTTTAAGTAGTTCTAAGTTCTATGGGACTGATGAGCCGTTTGAACCACTTCTTGAAATTACACACATTGGCTGCGAGTGGGCATTGATTTAAATCAATGGGCAAAGTTGAAAATGTGTGCCGCACTGGCAATGGAACCCTCGTCTCCTGCTTACTGGACACAGGCTCTGATCACTGAGCCATCCTTTTTGTTCTCGACCGTGGACTGGCAAGGGAACAACAAAAAAGGATCTGCTTGTCTCCGCCACTTGTGTTCTAAGAAACAAAGAATTTCATCTGCTCAAACGTTATAATTTTGTATTTTGGGGATCCACAGCCTCCAGATGCTTAATAAACGTAAACATGGTCCTTACTAGGCTGTAGTGCGATGATTAATTAATCGTGCGATTAACTAAATTCGACTAAGCATCGTTGTCAAACGCATTTGTAACATCTTTATTTCATGTCATTTTCAAATCATTACGTAAGTGAACATGTAACACGTCAGCCTCAGTTGCAAATAGAAACTAAACTTTACCCAGATTTCAGCCAAAGTAATTTGGCCTTCTTCAGAAGCGGGTGGCACTAAACTACTGCATACCAAAGTTTGGCCATGTCAATTATAAAACTGCAGCTCTCGCGGCCTACCGACCTCGTCCGCGCAGTGGGGCCTGCTGTTTCTCTTCTGCCCTAGTAATGTAGATTATTACTAGTTACTATGGTGCTACAGTTTTACAATTGACATGGCCAAACTTTGGCATGCAGTAGTTTAGTGTCACTTGATTCTGACGAAGTCGAAATTATATTGGCTGTAACCTGGGTAAAGTTTGGTTTCTATTTGCAACTGAGGCTGACGTGTTACATGTTCAATTATCACAGTTGCTGAGAGGGCTGCACAATGTAAAAGCCACGCGGGGTAGCCGTGCGGTCTATGACGTTTTGTCACGGTTCGTGCGGCTTCCCCTGTCGGAGGCTCGAGTCTTCCCTCGGGCATGGATGTGTGTGTTGTCCTTAGCGTTAGTTAGTTTATTCCAATTTCCACAATGTTAAAAATTCTTACATTACTCAAGTGTTGGCGCCTAGCTACGCATATCCCAAAACAACTAACTTTTTATTAAAAGGGGGGGGGGGGGGGGTACGAAAAGGAGAAGTAGGGGAAGAAAACACACAGAGGAGCTATGAAAGTGAAAGGAGTTGTGTACTAGCTTCTTTACTTTTTTTATTTTATTTTATATATGTACCAGCATTCCTGGAGTCGCTCGCACCTTCGGATGGTGGAACATTCAAACATCCCTTCTCGAAATGTTAATGGGGATTCCGTTTGTAGTTAGTTCAGAGCATCATGGCAAAATAAGCATCTGCATCTCATGATGTGGACGTTCCAGCTGGAAGGTGGGACGTGAGAGGGGCTCCACACGAAATTAGAAACGAATGCTTGTATCTGGGGTTGCGAATAAGTGCGTAATGTCGAACATTAAGGTACATCCAATAATCCAGTTGCGATATCTCGTCAGGGCCAAAAACGTATGGGGCCGTATGGCCGCGTATCGAATTCACAGCGTTAGTTTTC
This sequence comes from Schistocerca americana, assembly GCF_021461395.2. NCBI lineage: Eukaryota > Metazoa > Arthropoda > Insecta > Orthoptera > Acrididae > Schistocerca > Schistocerca americana. The sequence goes on along the minus strand of NC_060124.1, from coordinate 159,190,701 downwards.
ATCGGAGGATAATGAATCATGTCCGGGAATAAAAGCATCTGGAAAGCGATCTGAGCAGGTGTCTGTCTGCTAAAGATAGTCAAGATAAGCTGCACCCCCAGATGTCACATGACGGACCACGTGAGACTCGTTGTACGTCTGTGTCGTCCACGCCGGAGTGAACACATACGGGTGTGTCAGCGAGGCGGGTCAGATGTAAACAGGCTGACCTGTTTGCCATTGACATTGATACACTAGGTGGACTGGACGCTGGTGTCAAGAAAACCGACTTTCACCGCTTTCCATATATTAAGTCTGGGGAAACTTGTGTTTGATGGCCTGGGAGGCGATGTATTTGTAATACGTCGCGTACAGTCTTTGTCCGGAGCTCTATTGGAAGTTGTAATGCGTGGAGGGTGCAACTTATCTCCGGAAAGAAATGCCAAAAGTAATAAAAGGGCGGTGGGATGTCTGAGAACATGACTGGGGCTGACGTGGAGACTGTGGCATATTCATGTAAAAGCAGTCCAGTGAAGCTCGTCAGGCAACACACTGGAGTTTCAGTTGGGAACTAACAAGACATGCCGTCACTCTATCTGGCACGTGGGACAAGCCAAACCCACCACACTCCTGTGGGAGGTTGATGGAGGTGTATTGAACTAAGATTAACATCCCGGTACCGACAAAGGATCCCGCTGCAATCAACGTAAGAGGGCGAGGATAATTGGGACCGGGAATACTGCCATGTGACGGATGCGAGAGGCGTGGTATCAGACATGCTGTACTGTGTCGAGGGATCAAAACTGGTGGCCAACGAGGCCAGCCCTGATCGTTTGGGGCGACATTTGCTGCCTGTTTCCACCGAACGACGATCATTCGTAAAATAAATGCCCAAGCAGCCGACAGTGGTGGTCACAGAGGAGGACACATCTCTCAGATAGGCCAATGAGCAGAACCTGCGATTTGCAAACGTTACGAGAACTGCTCAATGCCTCACCATAAGTCGCTATCCACATCAGAGCCGTGCGGACATCACCTTCACTGCAAAAATAGAGGACGAGATTGTTCACATAGGCCATATAACAGAAGCGGTGTCTGTGAAATGACGGGCCCACCAGGCGTTGGCAAAATCCCTGCAGTAGGGGCTCTAACGCCAAAGCATGCAGTACCGTGGAAAGTAGCAACCCTATTGAAAAGAGCGCTCGACTGCTAGAGGCGCAGTGAGGCATAAATTATAGAGTATTCCTGAAGTCGCACCGTTCAACAGACGCATTAACACTGTTACTACATGAACCAGAAAGCCCATGAATTGGAGGACAGTCATCAAAAAGGTGTGATCGACATGGTCGAATGCCTGACTGAAGTCAAGCGATGCCAATGTACCAGGCAGATGTCGCCATCTGGCGAGTGAATCATGTCCCTGTAACAGCAAAGGGTGGTCTGAATATAGTTGTCACCACCCAAGGAAGTCTAATCGAGGGATGTGACATATCGTACTACCTTCTTCATTCGTGATGCCAACGAATCGATAAAACTTTTTACATCGCTGTTGAGTAAAGTGACGGGGCGGCAATCACGGATCCACGATCGCCCATACAATTCAGGGTCCAGGATGGTGACCGCATGAAGGAAGGTGGCTGGAACCGTCGTTGTTGGAGACATCGGTTCACGACAGCTGGACGGCCAAGTAGGTACCAACAGACCTGAAATGCTTGTAAAATTCTATGGAGAGCCCATGAGATGCTGGGGACTTACTGATGGCTTCACCTTGACATCGTCTAGGACTTTATCCGTGGCCGCATCTTCCTGAAGTTCTTGAGCCACATCCTCCGGTGTGTTCCATACGGTGAGTGCTGCTACCTCCTCAATTAAGGTCGGGTGATGCGGTGTGGCAGCTTTCAGTCGGGTGAATTGACAATGGAAAGCATGACCAATGGCGCATTGGGTAGTGTATCGTCGTCCTCCAGCATCAGTGAGGTTGTGTTTGAGAGCTCGACGACGCTCCTAACATTCTGCGAGAAGGTGGCTCATCGACAGTGTTTTGTGATGCGTATGGTCATGAGAGCAGGACCTGACAAGGGTTCCTCCCAGCTACGACATATGAGTGAAGTGATCAACGATTTAGCACGATGCGGTATCGCCTGACAGATGGGAGACACTGCCGTCAAAGGGCAATCACGTAGGATCGCGTAATAAAAGTCCATGGCGTTCAGAGGCCAAGCCTTGACGTCTTTGCCACATCCCACCAACGCCGTGGGTACAGCCGATTTCACACAGGATAGCCACCAGGATAGGGTGGATGTTCAGGCAGGGCGATGTCGACGACAGAGGGCCCATGCGTCCTCAACGATGCATCGGCAGTCATGGGTAGTCAGGTGGGCAATGTTTAATTTCCACAAGCCATGACTGGGTCACAACTGTTTGCGGGTGAGGGTGACATCGCAGATGTAGGCCTCATGGTCGGACAAAGCCAGAAGCCAAACTTCAGCATGTCGGGCATCGCCAGCAAGGGGACAGATGAGGCACATATGGTCGAGGCAACTGGTCGAGAGCAGCATATAGTATGTGAAAACCATGTAGGTGACACGAAACTTCGTCCATGTGTGGATAAGTCGAAGCCGGCTGATGATGGCAGAGAGGGCCACACATGGGAAATGTCATGGGAGTTGATCAGTTGGCTCTTGTGTGGAGTTGAAGTCCTGACCAAGGACCATAGCATTCAGGGAGCTCTCCAAATGCAAAGTGTGTCGTTCGCGACGTCGACTGGACTGGACGGTGCATATACATTTGAGTGTAACGTTCTTTAATAAACATAACTTTGTGTTATCCAAATTTACTGCGTAATGCGATATTGAGCAAATGGTGTGCTTAATCAGTTTCAATGCAATCCAAAGAAAAATTAAACAACTTAATCTGGAAAACCAGTATGTAATGCCTATAATGAAATCAATCCCTCTGAAATCTACTCGGTCTCGTGAGCACCAAGTTCTATGGCCCTGTGAAATAAACTGATAAAATTCCCTTTGCAAATAAACAATGAAATACAATTTTCTTAGCTCTTGAGTCGCCACGGATGTGATCTTGGTATTCTGTTCTATCCACAGTATGCACACAAAATATTCAATCTTGGCTCAGCGAAGTGCAATGCCGGCAGCTTCATACAAATAATGTCACATGACATGGTAGAGGATGAGGTACTGATAACAGGATATGCTAAGACCGACTGGTTCCTTCACAAAATCTGTTATGAAACATGAAAATCAGTGAACTTCTCAACTGTCTTACAATTCTCACTTACTGACGTAGTTAACAACACTTGGATTGTTACATGGCAAAAGGTCTGACATAGTTTGAAAAAATAGATTCCAAAATTTAACTTCCTTGTATCAGGTTTACAAAATACACAAAATATTACAAATCGGGTATAACTGATCAACCTGTACATTAAGCCTCATGGAAGATACTCGATTCCTACATTCAAGTGACGGTGCTGTTAGAATTAGCTAAATCCACATTGCGTTGCTGCTTACTTAAAACTAAATATACAAAATTTCATTACCTTACAAAACTGTACTATGCTGCGTCCATAGGCCAGCAGCTAAATTTTCACATCTAGCCACTAGCTTAAAGTCTTACATCTTACCTTTAATAGAGTGCAACGACAACTGGCAACTACCACAGCGCACCGCGCGCCCCTACTTACAATCGATTCTGCCACTCAGGCAAGATCTTTGGTTGAGTGGTGTCAAAGATACACTCTCTTCTAAATGTGATAACCATTACATGTCATTTTTCATGAAATATATTACAAAATCGGGCTCCACGTACAAGTGGACCCCTCACATGAGGACATCAAAAAGCGTGAAGGTCATGCCCCAAACATTAGGAAGGTACACTACATCGCCAGCGAGGAACCCTGCATGGAGGAGGATGGCCATGCTGCTACCATTGTCAGCTGTGGGCTGTATAGTCGGTGGGAGCGTGCAAATCAGGAACGATCACTTATTGAGGGGGACAATATTGACATCAGCAGCTTAAATGGTGTCTCTGAACATTGCCAGTTTATGCTGAGCCCAAATGGTGGGCAGATTCAATGTCGAAATGTGGTGGTGTTGAGGACATGCTTCCCCTATTAGCACAGATGGTCCTGCGGAGATGTCCAGCTGGCGTGAAACATCTGGTGCAGCCACTGTGACCGCAGTCGCTGGATGGAAGCTGGGTCAGGCGCCACTGAGGGGCACTCCCCGATGGGTAGTCCAGCATCCCTATTTGCTCCATCGTCGACACCGTCAGCACGGGTGATCGAAACCAGAGGCAGGCGACTGTCTCAACCATCAAGGGCTAGGGATGGTGACGCTGCCAATTCTACAATACTCTGTGTACATTTAGTATTCGTATGTTTGCTTTTAAGGACCTGTGTCATATATTTACATTCATGGCATGGCTTACAAATTTTAAATAATGACTAATGCAATATGGTGGCTTAAACCGAAACCGGTAGAATTTGGGTTTAAAATAAAAACAGCTGATGGTGCAAATATGCGTTTTTTACAATACTTAACAGCTGTTGGCAGTCACCTTACACAATGTTACCTACAAGAAGGTCCTCTCGGTTCTTTGGTGTGCGCGTCAGCTATAACAATATCAGCAAGCTGGCGTTTAGAGTGAACATTCTCTTTGGCAAGTGCCTGTATCCTACAATAAGAGCAGACGGTATTATTCGAAAGTTGCCGGCCGGAGTGGCCGTGCGTTCTAGGCGCTACAGTCTGGAGCCGAGTGACCGCTACGGCCGCACATTCGAATCCTGCCTCGAGCTTGGATGTGTGTGATGACCTTAGGTTTAGTTAGGTTTAATTAGTTCTAGGCGACTGATGACCTCAGAAGTTAAGTCGCATAGTGCTCAGAGCCAACCAAGCCATTTATTATTCGAAAGAAACAAAATATGCTGTAAATAAATAAGAAATATTTTTAAAGAAAAGGAAAGAAAAAATAAATAAATGCGTAGACTCGAGGACTCCTGAGCACGTATATACCAGTGTGGGTGATGTAGAATAGTGTAGCAACAACAGGTTTGGAGGTAGATGTAGTTGTAGTTAGTCCGCAAATCTAGAGTTCTTCCGAGGCTGCTAGTACAAGCTGGAAGTTATTCAGTTGGAAAATGAGTTAGTTTCTTTCATTATATAATTTTACTTGACTCTTATTTTTATTTTACTGTTTTATTTCTATATTAATATTACCAATGGTTGCTGTTAACGAAATACATTGATGTATACAAAATATAAATCGTTGTATGTCACCATGATTACTGTATGTGTACGACATGCTTAGAGTTATCAGATAACAGATCAAAAATTCGTGGCAATAAATTAACTGAAAATTGAATTCAGTAAATAATTTGTTTGGCAGGACAAAGAACTTGAGTTGGCCAATCAAATGGAAGGAAAAGCCCGCGGCGGATTTTGCAGAATTCTGGGGGAGAGCCTTAGACAGACCCGCTTAGTTGTTCAAGCTTTTGTTAGACTCTTAGGCGCATCCTATGAGTCGGTGCAGCATCAGACAATGGCCATTACAATCAATTATAAAATTCAGACACATGAGGCAAAATTAAACTGTTTTTACGTTACAGATACGACTTGAACATAGAGAAATTATTAAAACTTATAATTGTGCAATTTGTTTTGTCGGCTGTAAGGACATCGTACACAACGTCATTCGCCGGCCGCGGTGGTCTAGCGGCTCTAGGCGCTCAGTCCGGAACTGCGCGACTGCTACGGTCGCAGGTTCGAATCCTGCCTCGGGCATGGATGTGTGTGATGTCCTTAGGTTAGTTAGGTTTAAGTAGTTCTAAGTTCTAGGGGACTGATGACCACAGATGTTAAGTCCCATAGTACTCAGAGCCATTTTTGTAATGACCAGTAGTTATAATGCCTGCATGTTGGGTAACTGGAGAACAAGCAGATCAGGGAAGCTCATGATAGAACGGAATGACACAGGAGATACGGGGTTCGAATCCCGGTCCGGTACACATTGTCACTCGTCGCCGCTGCTTCCGCTTAATGTCCCGCTGCAGCGTAAAACAGTGATCTCCTATCGATTTACATACAAAGAGTACTACATTACAACTGAACTAATTTCGTTTCACCACTTTAAAGCAGTGGAAGATAATTGCTAAAAGTCGTGAAATACCTTTCGTATCAAGCGATTTCTGCCTAGCAGGTAAGTTTTCAGATCTAATCAGCTATTGAAATGATAGCGATTTACGAAAAATGACAACTTGTAACCCACCAGTGGTATAGTGGGTTGCCGCGCGGGATTAGCCGAGCGGTCTCGGCGCTGCAGTCATGGACTGTGCGGCTGATACCGGCGGAGGTTCGAGTCCTCCCTCGGGCATGGGTGTGTGTGTTTGTCCGTAGTATAATTTAGGTTAAGTAGTGTGTAAGATTAGGGACTGATGACCTTAGCAGTTGAGTCCCATAAGATTTCACACACATTTTTTTAAATTTTTTTTTATAGTGAGTTGCAGAGATGAAATCAAACTCTTAGTGGTACTTTTCTCTTAACTACGCGAATAGTTGTTCCAGTAACATGACTTCTAGATGAATTTTAGAATGCGACTGACTATGAGGGGGCTTAGCGTCACTAACTGCTGATGCGGAGGACTATGGTTCAATTCAGAGTGACCACACATAGTTTTATAACAAGCAATGGTCTCTTCTCTGCTCGGCTCAGCCTTGTCCGACAATTGAGACGTTTCTTGGGGAAGTCACAACTCGCAGGTTGCAAAAGGGACGCTGAATATGGAATTTCGCATCCTGCTGGGAGCTGGGGAGGACAGTTTATTAGCTTCATTTTCGAAACTTTTTTATGTGACGATACGTTTATTATCTTATGCAGCTCCTAGAGCTAATTTGTGTAGGTTTGATTTGTTGATTATAAACTGTGCCTTTAAGTGTAAAACTCGCAATCCATAAAAAGCAACAGGGTTACATTAAGAATGTAACTGGTATACAACACAATTTTTCTGTTTCAACGAAGTTTTTTCTGTTTTTGACCACAGCTGAAGTAATGGTTGCTACACTTTTAATAAAGTGAATTAATAGCTTACACCAAAGTAATTAAACGCAGTTTAATTTTTATTACTCCTGGAACATCTGTAAGTAGGCTGTTTATGTTTTCTTTATGTAAGTAGGCTGTTTAGGTTCTTATATTGGTAACGCCACCTCTGTATGACAATCACTGGCTGTGCTGTGTGCAGTCTGTGGCTGCTTTGCATTGTTGTAATACTCGCCATTGTAGTGTTAGGCAGCTGGCTGTGAACAGCGCGTAGCGTTGCGCAGTTGGAGGTGAGCCGCCAGCAGTGGTGGATGTGGGGAGAGAGATGGCGGAGTTTTGTAATTTGGCATGAACTGCTATATTTATATATGATGATATCAAGGTAAATACATTATTTGTTCTCTACTAATATCTTTCATTTGCTAACTATCCCTATCAGTAGTTAGTGCCTTCCATAGTTTGAATCTTTTATTTAGCTGGCAGTAGTGGCGCTCGCTGTATTGCAGTAGCTTGAGCAGCGAAGATTTTTGTGAGGTAAGTGATTTGTGAAAGGTATAGTTTAATGTTAGTCAGGGCCATTCTTTTGTAGGGAATTTTGAAAGTCAGATTGCGTTGCGCTAACAAAATATTGTGTGTCAGTTTAAGGTCAGTCGTGTATAATTGTTCAAAGGGGACGTTTCATATGTCGACCCTTAGCCTAGGATACCTCACTGGAATCTTCTGATTTTTTCTTGTAGTTTGTGTATTTAGTGTAGCTTTTGTTTATTGCTAGCGCGTAATTGTAGAGAGAATTTCCTTTGTAGTTGCAGTCTTTCATTGTTGTATAGTAAAACAGGTGTGGCATGCATGTAGATTTGCACCAAGTATTTCGCAGCTGCGATTGCAATTAACTAGATATTATTTTCAGTGCTATGTTAATGTGTTCTTTTATTTTTGATCTTCAAATTGTGTTTTTCTGTGTTGTCGTGTGAAATACTGTGACAATAATGGCGTGTGAAAAACGTAACACTAGGCTCCAAACTAAACTGAGAAATAATAGTGATGACGAGCGTAGCTTATCAGCGCCGCCGAGTAATGAATTTACTAATGTTCAAAGTAGTAATTTGGTAACTGTGCACAGGGAAATGGAGCGGGCGTCAAACAATGGCGTGGACAGTGAAACAATTAGTGAAGAGGGAAGTATTATCGATCGACCGGTCGGCAATAGCTCGCCTCAGGAAGCCGAAATGACACGACACGATCTCGCAAATACTGTAGATTCAGGTTTTGGATCCTCACCGTTTTCTCAAATAAGTCAAGACACATTTTCTGCTTGTCAAAATGTGAATGTTTCCGATGTAAATTCACTGCCGAAAAGCACTGAGGAACATGTTTCAGACACCAATGCATTGTTATTACAATTAATACAACAAATGGGACAGACACAGCAAAAGCTTCAAAAGTTAGACACAGTGGAACAAAATCTTAAAAAGTTAGACACAATGGAACAACACCAGAGACAAACACAGCAACAGTTAGACACAGTGGAACAAAATCTCAAAAAGTTAGACACAATGGAACAAAATCTTCAAAAGTTAGACACTACACTTGAACAAACACGTGAAGATTTAACCACTGAGTTACATAACATTGAATCGAAATGTCAAAAAGTCTGTAATGACGTAAAAACACAAATTTGTCAGCATTTTCAACCTATTTTTTCGCGGCATGAAAATGCATTACAGAATCACGAAGCAGCCATAAAAGAACTGCAGACTATTGTTCATGAAAATCACAACACCTTGCAAGCTAAAATTGACGCAGTTGCATCTACCGATTCGGTTACGCAACTTGCAAAAAGTCAAGAAAACTTAAAAGACACAGTAGATACGATTTCAACACAAATGGACACTCTGAAACTTGGTTCAGAAAAACACACTGAGGAAATAAGTACACTATCGGATAAAGTAGCCGAACTTTCAGATCAGTTCACTAACTTATCTACAAAGGTAGATGATGATCTGAATGACACAACACCTGTAGCCTTCACTGACACAGAAGAGTATGAACAAATTAGGAAATTCAAACAAAATCAGAATCGAATTAATACACAACACCAAAGAGAAATCCGGGAAGTACAAGATCAGCTGACACAGGTAATACAAGAATTACGTATTTCAGAGAACACTCGCGCTCCAACACGGGAAGAGGGACTTAGAAACACGGAAAAGCTGCAAAATAATAACACAGGGCATTTCGGAAGTAATGAAAGAAATTGGGAATGTGCACCGAATTTTGAGATGGAACGGCCGACACGACCTAACAATGACCGATATGCGACTCGCCGACATGATGATTTTGACTATAAGCTGTTCATTACTACACGTAAATTCAAAACGTTTAAGAATTCTGCCAACGACATTCATCCACAAGCGTGGCTCCATCAATTCTCTCATTGTTTCCCTCCCAACTGGTCATTGGAGCACAGGTTAGAATTTATGTGTGGCTACTTAGAGAATGAACCAGCTGTAAGAATGCGATCGGTCATTCACGATTGCCACAGTGAAGGAGAGTTTTACCATGCCTTCCTCTCAGCATATTGGTCTCAAGCCACACAAGACCGGGTAAAACATGGTATCATAATGATGAAACATTTCGAACAATCTGAATTCTCCAGTCTTGTGAAATATTTTGAAGACATGTTGCACAAGAATCAGTACCTGTCAAACCCATACAGCCCCTCAGAACTCATCCGCATTTGCTTAATCAAATTACCTGGACATTTACGACATATTATTTTGGCAGGACGTTGCAAAGACGACATTGAGGCTTTTCAGGGACTCTTACAAGAATTAGAAATTGACACTGACAATCGCGGAACGCGAAACCAGGAACACAGCAATTACAAATCACATCAGTCGCAATTCCGCGATGAAAGAAGTAATAACTTGACACGACAAGGCTATTCTCACAACACAAATCGTGACCAAAACAGACACCACCCGTATTACAACCTTTGGCAGAGTAATAATAGTTACAGAGAAAGATCGCATTTCCGTAGTAATGAATATGACAGAGATAACCACAGAAACAGACAATATGGGAACCAAAATAAATACTATCAAGGGAGACAGAATAACTTTAGACGCAACGGACCAGCGCGCAGTTACGATTCAGGGAGAAATTCTCCACCATGTGACCGACAAGAAAGAAACTATGGAATCTACCGACATGACGACAGACGATATGATCGTAACGACAGACCTGAATTGCATCAGAACTGGCGGGACTCTAACAGAGCTGGGCCCTCTCGGCAAGGCGAATTTGTAGAAGTTAGGTCTCCTAATCCCAATAACAACGCGCGCCAACAAAGAGACAGACAATGACTCGCGCCGCAGGCACCCACGTGCGCCGGCTGGCTCAGAGAAAAATAACATAGACGCTAACCTTGAGAAAAATTCCAGTATTCTTTGCCGACGTATACCACATGATAATTGCGTTGAAGTTGAAACTCTGCGTACTAGGAAGAGTAAAGGTTTACACCACATTTCACATGTAAAACCGTTTATTGAAAGATAATCTGCTTTTTAACTTAGTTTTTGTCATAAAATTTTTCGCTTCACATTACTAATATGCTTTGTCAGACTTAGAATCTGTTAACATACAACAATGTTTGAAGTTAAATATCCAATCAAGAACCAAGAGAACTTATTTAAACAGAAATGACGAATGCATTGTTATAGTGAACAGACGTCACAGTGTTATTGTGTGTGTACATTCTTGCTTGTTAGTTGTGCGATTACGTAACGACTATAAGGCTCACATACTTAGAACATTTACCAGTACTGCTAATGAGATTTTAATGCAACATTTTGGTTACCTGAAAATACATTCTGTATTTAAAGTGCTTTCTGAGAGATACCAGATGACACAGAGGTTAGTTTATGTGACAGCTACACGATTTTTATCACGACGCTACTAATGAGTGACAATTTACAATGTTACTTTTGCGGTGTATCTGTTTTATATCTGCACAGTTTTCTGAATTCTTCTGGAAATCAAAACATGTTTTATTAGTAACTTTTGTGGTATAGCTACAAGGAGACAGCCTTTTCCATAGCACAACAATACGTTACAGCACAGTACTTTCATCATCACAACTATAAGCGTAATAACTAAGATATCTCTACGCAAAGCATTTCACTTTTGTTTATCATGAGGTAAGTACATTGGCTTCTGCAGAACTTAGCTTTCGGAGGAAAATAACTACGACAGTTCCACAGAATTATCTTACAGCAAGACGCGCATTTAGCGCTACAGGACACGCATTTGAGTGATCAATTTCGTACTAAAAACATTTATTTTCAAAGATATTTGAAACACAATGATACAAAGTTTTTCCATGATATATTTCATTCCATTGGTGTAATCTGTAACACCTGAGGGTATAATTACATTAATCCTCAGGGGGGTACACGCTTACTTTGTGTACCATGTGTGTGGCAACCACAAGGAACCCTAGCTAATATGGTATTTGCTTATACAACTTTACACATCGGTACCTTATTTCTCTAACACACAAATTACACAGCTATCTGATTATTTAACTGAGAGAGACAAACATTTATTTTACTGCATCAGTGACACATGTTTACGCAATTACACGGTTGGATAACTTCACACTTATGAAACTGTATTTTGTCTGTACTTTGTAAACTGTTCATATTTTTTCGGAACCATTGTGATACTATGAGAGATTTGAATGATATATTTGGTAAGGGAGCATGATTTTAAAGTACGTTTGAGGTAGATGACACTACTGAAATGAGCAGAGAATTTTTAGGCTTAGAAATTATTGGAGGAAGTTACGACGATTTTAAGATTTGACTGAAGTGTTATGATGTTATTATTACGACGACGATGTGTATTATGTTGTTGAGGAATGTTTATTATGCTACGTATTTCTCATGATGAAATATTGAAGAAGTGTCGACGAATATGTATATGTATAATGAGGTAAGGAATAATGAGTAGTGTTTAGGGACTCTGATTTATGAAAAGGATGTTGGAAACCAAGAAACGTACTTTAAGAGTTATGAAATGTGTGTGTATATTCGTGAATGTATTACAATGCAGACGAAAATTTTTTTTGGACACTGTTATATTTATAGGGTTTTGTTTCTACAGATTTGCAACGCTAATTCTTGACCTGTGAAATATTTTTATATGAGACTACCACGGTAGCAGAATCTCCTGTCGTAAATATTTCCGTACGAAAGTTAAGTGACCACCTGCACGTAATGCGTCGCGGGCACCCAGCTGTGTCAGACGCCTGGAGAAAAAGCCATTATTGCGAGCCCTTTTCAGCGGCACAGGTAGCACAAAAAAAAAAGGGGAGGCCATTATCCTTGGAAATATTCTTACATCTGCAAACCTGATAATGACAAGTGTCTTTCTACGAGAGTTGAGAGCTACTAACTTATGAAATGTCACATGACTACTGAATGATATTTTTATGCTTTGCTTTTCATAGTTGCTTATTTCATTTGATATCTGGTTTCCAGCTGTGTTGCAGCATTGCTTTTATAAAATGAAATGCATTTGCTAATGTGAACACTTTCTGTCAACAGATCTATTAAATAATTATTTTATGATCCACATTCTTTAAAAAAGGAGCACTTGGAATGGAGAGAACAATAAGAAGGAACTAGTAACTGCATTCATAATTTTCTTTTCAAGTAATTGGTAACTTTTGGTAGAATAACTTCTTGTGGTGCACCACTTTAATTACATAGACATTAAGATGTGATTATACATTTCCCTTATCTGCATTGTTATCTTTACTGTAATATTTTTTCTGCTTGAGCTATGTCATGTTTAGATATAAGCTGCTGTTTGCCAGGCATAGTGCTACTGAATTTCAATTTGTGTTACTCTGCTAAGCCAGATTTAATGCTGCTTGCTTTGCAAATTTGAATTTTTTTGTCATTGCAGTTTGTGTTAATTATTTTGTGCTGCTGCATTGCCTCGTCCCTTAGTTTAGCATCTGAGCTCAGTAGATTTAAGTTAGCTTAAGAGGGGGTAGCCTCTAAGAGAATGAGTTGCAATGAATTGGAAGAAATGCATTGAGAAAACAGGTTTAGGTAGGATTTTCTTGGAAATAAATGTTGAGGTAAGAAATGTGTGAACATATAAATACAGAAAGCATGCTTAGATAGAATTTTTTTTGGTGGAAACAGAGGATGAAATAAGAGGAAAGATATATGAAGTTTTGGGTTGGACTGCAGTACCAAATGTTACACTGAAAACGAACCCTGTCCTTTCCTATTGGTGTTATCCCACTATGTGTTTGTGTACCCTTGAGTATTTGTTTTCTTCCTGTCTCTGTGTACTGTTTCATAGAATTTTTTTCTCTTCTAATACTAAGCTATATTCACTATGAGGAGGAATACTGTTATCCTCAAATATAAGTTGCATTAATAATATGTTATTTTCTTTGTAAAGTTGTTTACAATTCTGTTCTGTTTCAATGTTCATGTGTGAAATTAATGTTTCGAAAACTATTCTCATTATTTTATGTATGTACTTATGTCACTATTTTTGTAACACTGATGTATATGTTTATTTCTATTCTTTTGTAAAGCCTGTACTACAAATGTTATCTGTATTATTATGTTTTTAATGATGTATTTTGTACCTTTGTAATTGTATTCTTATGTTATAAAATTGTAATTGTCACCAGTTCATGACATTATTAACTTGTAAGTTACATTTCACTGCACACGTTTCTGTTGGTCATAGTATATGGACAATATGTGAGAAGTAGGGACTGTTAGTGTTTGCAAGTGTGTTAATAATTCAGCAAGGGACTGGATAACAGCATTGCTGGTTCTAAGGACAATTCCAAAAACTTTGTGAGTGCACAAGTGGTGGTTTATGGACTTGCTATATTCTCCGCAAGACTCTTCAGTGGTGATTGTGCACCTGCACAGTCACAACAGATGGCTGCTGGCTATCTCTACAAGGACTACAGTGGGTCTGCATCTATGATGACCCACCATGCCATTATTTCTACAAGGACTGCAGTGGGTCTGCACCTCTGGTGGCCCACCAATACCGTAATCTCTACCAGGACTACAGTGAGTCTGCTCTGTGATGACCTACCTACCAATACTCTTCAAAATTTCGACTGACTCCGCTGTGGGTTTGCTCTGTTGTGGCCCACTACTTGTCTGCATGTCGAGAGTCAGCACTGTCTTTCCGTTGGAAGGACAACACTACTTCTTCAAGACAGCATGGAAATCCACTACTTCCGTGTGCATTTTCTTCTACTGCTCAGACTTTGAGAAAAACACTATATTTTACCGTAATGAATGATTAGGACTGTCTTTATGGACTGTGACAAAATTTTAGCTTTTGACCAACGTTGTATCAATAAGTGTGTGCATTTGATTTCTTTGTTATTGTAATTATGAAAAATTTTATCAAATCATTATTGGCCACTGCCCAAAAAAAAATTTGTAAAATTTTTTGTGGGGAGCATGGGGGCTATGTAAGTAGGCTGTTTATGTTTTCTTTATGTAAGTAGGCTGTTTAGGTTCTTATATTGGTAACGCCACCTCTGTATGACAATCACTGGCTGTGCTGTGTGCAGTCTGTGGCTGCTTTGCATTGTTGTAATACTCGCCATTGTAGTGTTAGGCAGCTGGCTGTGAACAGCGCGTAGCGTTGCGCAGTTGGAGGTGAGCCGCCAGCAGTGGTGGATGTGGGGAGAGAGATGGCGGAGTTTTGTAATTTGGCATGAACTGCTATATTTATATATGATGATATCAAGGTAAATACATTATTTGTTCTCTACTAATATCTTTCATTTGCTAACTATCCCTATCAGTAGTTAGTGCCTTCCATAGTTTGAATCTTTTATTTAGCTGGCAGTAGTGGCGCTCGCTGTATTGCAGTAGCTTGAGCAGCGAAGATTTTTGTGAGGTAAGTGATTTGTGAAAGGTATAGTTTAATGTTAGTCAGGGCCATTCTTTTGTAGGGAATTTTGAAAGTCAGATTGCGTTGCGCTAACAAAATATTGTGTGTCAGTTTAAGGTCAGTCGTGTATAATTGTTCAAAGGGGAAGTTTCACATCTGGCACAAAAAATATAGTGATAGCATACAGGGTGTCACAGGAAGAACGGTCAATATTCACTGATATCACATGAATGAGAGTTGGAAGCAAAAAGGTCTAGTGAACATGGGGCCTAAAATGTATACTTTTAAGAACTATCAGCACTTCTTCATCTTCGATACTGTGAAACAAATCTCTTTTACTGCAAGTTCTTAAGCTATTTGCTTTCTCTATTCTGAGGGGTAGTAGTACAGAAAAAAAAGATATTTCTAGCGAAAATGGGGCTCTACAGTGCATATCTTAAGAGCCCTGGGTACTTTTTCAGCTTTGCTACTGTGAAACATATCACTTATACTGAACAAGTGCTCATAGCTCGTAAGGCACGCATTTCAGAGCCCGTGCGCATTTGACACTTTTTTTTATTTTGGTCCGTACTAAAGTCTCATAAAAAATGGGAAGCAAAGAACTTGCGTAGAAGCCTTCTGTTTCACAGAACTGAAGATGAAGAAGTGCTCACAGCTCTTAAGGTATCCGTTTTAGAGCTCATGTTTACTGAACTTTTTTGTTCCAAATAATTGTTCCTTTAGTTTCCATGAATATTTAGCATTCCTCCTGGGCACTCTGCATATGCGGGAGTTGCAGTCTGCAGTGAGGTGTACTGGACCGGAATTCGAACACCGTATCTCCTGCTTACTAGGCAGGTGCGTTAACCACTGGGTCATCCGGGACACAGCGTTATCGCAGCTGCACGGACTACCTCGGCACACATCATGGTCGATTCACACTCCTGCCGAGCGCCACCTTTTTTGTTGTCCATAGAAACGCTTGTGCTCTCAGCCGACTTATCTTATAGGCCAACTAAACGCAAAATGGCTAAAAGAGCTGGTTCCATTAGTGCTCTGTTGCCCCTTGCAAGACTACTTTTGAAGGAAACTGTAAATTCTCTATCACAGGAGACCCCATCTGAATTACTCTTTGCATTCAAAACTAACTATACATTAGAGTTATGTGTCAGATCAGCACTTCAACATGAATATCTGCC
Organism: Schistocerca americana; assembly: GCF_021461395.2. Taxonomy (NCBI): domain Eukaryota; kingdom Metazoa; phylum Arthropoda; class Insecta; order Orthoptera; family Acrididae; genus Schistocerca; species Schistocerca americana. The sequence goes on along the minus strand of NC_060124.1, from coordinate 159,174,532 downwards.
TCCGTTTTAGGAACGAGCCCAAGGAACCAACGAGACGGAACTATCGGTCACTGGCAGTCATTCCAACAGTCTCGAAGAAGAGTGTCTGAGAAGCTTAAAAAATTGAGGACGGTCTAGTAGCAATTACCATTACAGAGTCAACGACAGGCACTTGAGTGGTTAAACTGACAGAATGTTTCCCGCAAAGTACAGATTTATGGGTAGGGGTTCGGCCACACCCAGTTTCATAATATCAGAAAATTTTCGATGTATTGTGTCAGTGAATTTCATGAGCTTGAAGGGTGGCTACACTGAGCCACAGCGCCAGAGATTGCGCCAAAGAGTATTATTCCGCCGCCTCCACTGGCAGTGTTTGTTGAGATGTAGTAGTGGAGAGTGCTTGTTGAGATGTGGCAGTAGGCAGTGCTTGTTCAGAAGTAGCAGTAGGCAGTGATTGTTGAGTTGTAGCAGTGGTGAGTCGTTGCTGAGAAGTTCCCATGGAGAGTGCTTGTTCAGATGTTGTCATATTGTTTTGATGGGCTAGACACCAGATATTGTTGGATTGGGGATGCTGTAATGATCAGAGTGTGCTTTTCGTCAATATATATGAAGGTAAAAAATTCCTTTTTTTCATTACTTCGATGTCTTAAACAATAATGCCTCTTGGTCACAGGTTCAGTCAACAAAACATCTGGCTCGTGTTCTTGTATTAGACTGTTTCTGGTTTCTATGTGCAATTATAGTATTTCTGTTTATTATTTTTAATTACTTCAGTATAAATGGTGTTTAAAATATCTGGTCTTATTGAGGAAGAACCGTGCCAGATGAGTACGTTGAATCACACTTCCACACAGAATAGCTACACTTGTGTTATGTTGTTTCGTAGGTTTTATAGTTGCTGGGGACTTAATTAATTAATTGTGTTAACGGAAGTTTTCTTTCATTCTTTGTTGTTATTCTATGCAGTCAGATTGTGTACTAATACTGGTCAGGGCCAACCGGTTACGAGACAGCGTAACCGGACAGACAGCTACTAAAAATTTAAAAAATATTTGCATCATTATTTAATTAAGCCCCCATGCACGTGGCGACCGCTGCTTCGGATCGTCCCTTGGAATTCTTCTGATTGTAAAAATAGCAGACAGTAGTATTGTTGTAGTAATTTGTAGTTTAGTAATTGTAGTCTATATTGCATGTGTAGATTTGGTAATTGTCATTCTTCTAATGGTATTTTTTGCGGAATTTAATTTTTGTTGTCTTGTATATGGGTTTGACAATTTTGTGCAATTATGAAGATTTCAATTGTTCGTTAATCGTGTTTGAGGGAAGCATTTTGTGTGAATGGTATTGTTGGTGATAAAGTGTCATATTGTGTTTATTTTTCGTATAGTGACGAGTTTTGTATGTTTTGTAAATGATTACGCGATCGATGAAAAAGGCAAAAATGATGAATAGTGAGAATGACGAAATTGTTAACATGGCGAACTCGCCAACACGGGAGAACAGGATGATGAATAATGGAGTTGAAAACAATTTAATAAGCAGGGAAAATAGTCCAGAACCAGTTCAAAATTTTTCACAATCAAAACATTTTCAGAATACGAGATTAACGACAGAAGACTCTGGAATAGTATCGAACACAGATAGCTTTACAGCTTTGACGGAAGAAGTTGGTTTTGCGGGAAATGTTAGGGGCGAAAAGAATTTCGAACCAGTTAATATGGAGCAGTTGATGGGTGCAATATGAAATCTGGGATCACAGTTAAGATCTGAATCAAAAACAGTGGGATCACAGCTACGATCTGAATTAAAAACAGAGATGGAAGCAATGGTAACAGGGTTAGGCTCACGAATATGGACATGTTTCAAAAACATGAAAGGTGAATCAAAGAAAGAAATTAGAGAAGAAGTACAACCGATTTTTAATGCTCACAATAATAGTTTAATTTCAACAGAAATTAGAGAAGAGGAACAGGACAGAGAACAGGAAGAAAGAGATCGTGCGATAGTACAAAAATTTTCAGAGTTAAATTTACAATGTGCACACGATAAGGAAGAAATACTTGAAAGAATCGAGGAATCCGTACCAAATGACAGAATAAATAACTTAACGCAACAGTATGAACAGTTAACTACTAAATGTGACAATACCAAAACCCGAGTCGCGACACTTATAGAAGACGTAAATAAACAGAAAGAACAAATAGGTGACTTATCGGAAAGAGTTGAGGAGATTGCAGATAAATTGACAAATCTTAGTTTAAATGGGGACAGAGATTCGGATGATACAGCTCCATTACCATTTGCAGAAACCGAAGAGTACCAGAACATAAATAAGCATGTTGAAAACAGGGAAAATTTAATGAACGCGTTAAAAGGGAATTTGAGGCATTACAAAAGCAAGTCAAACAAATTGAAGGCGAAACCGTAGGAAAAGACAGCAGAAGAAATTTAGAATCACAGATAGCAGAGGGCTTTGAAGACAATAATTTATTTCATTTACGGGATGCAACAAGAGAGCGCCAGGCGCGCGAACTTGACAATAATCGACATTCGGACTGGGACAGACGCGGTAGGTCTTTGTCGCCACGAGGAGAAAACTTTGACTATAAACACTTCTTAACTGCTCGGAAATTTAAGATCTTTCGCAATTCTAAGAACGACATACATCCATGTTCATGGTTAGATCAATTTATGTACGCACTTCCACCAAATTGGCCACTAAGTCACAAACTGGAATTTATGGTGCGGCTATTAAAGTCCTCAGGGGATTCGCTACACTAAGTGAATATGTGCCGTAGCGTGCACAGGGCCCCGAGCTGTAGTGGTGCTATTTCCCTTTTAGTTTTCTGCACCGCTGCCTACTCTTTTACTATTCTTTGCAGCTATCAAAACAACTCTTCAACTATCCATCTATCTAAAGGAGTCGCTAAAGAATAACCAGATATGACTATTTTACCCAAAAGTGATTTCGGAAATTACCGTTTGGACTTACTATCTAAACAAGAACCCTAAAAAGTTTTGGTCATATGTAAAATCGGTAAGCGGATCTAAATCCCCTATTCAGTCACTCGTTGACCACGATGGCACCGAAACAGAGGACGACCGAAGAAAGGCAGAAATACTGAATTCAGTGTTCTGAAACTGTTTCACTGCGGAAAATCGTAACACGGTCCCTGACTTCAGCCGTCGCACGGACGCCAAAATGGAGAATATTGAAATAAACGATATCGGAATTGAAAAACAACTGCTATCACTCAGTAGCGGAAAAGCATCCGGACCAGACGAGATACCCTTAAGATTCTACAGTGATTATGCTAAAGAACTTGCCCCCTTTCTATCAGCAATTTATCGTAGATCGCTGGAAGAACGTAAAGTACCTAGCGACTGGAAGAAAGCGCAGGTCGTTCCCATTTTCAAGAAGGGTCATAAATCAGATGCGAATAATTATAGGCCTATTTCGCTTACGTCAATCTGTTGTAGAATAATGGAACATGTTTTGTGTTCTCGTATTATGACGTTCTTAGATAATACAAATCTCCTTCATCATAACCAACATGGATTCCGCAGACAGAGATCATGTGAAACTCAGCTCGCCCTATTTGCCCAAGAAATTCACAGTGCCGTAGACACTGGCGAGCAGATTGATGCCGTATTCCTGGACTTCAGGAAGGCATTTGATACGGTTCCGCACTTACGTTTAGTGAAAAAAATACGAGCTTACGGAATATCGGACCAGGTTTGTGATTGGATTCAGGATTTCCTAGAAGAAAGAACACAACATGTCATTCTTAACGGTTCAAAATCTGCAGATGTAGAGGTAATTTCGGGAGTACCGCAGGGAAGCGTGATAGGACCTTTATTGTTTACAATATACATAAATGACTTAGTTGACAACATCGGTAGCTCCGTGAGGCTATTTGCAGATGACACGGTTGTCTACAAGAAAGTAGCAACATCAGAAGACTCGTACGTACTCCAGGAGGACCTGCAGAGGATTAATGCATGGTGCGACAGCTGGCAGCTTTCCCTAAACGTAGATAAATGTAATATAATGCGCATACATAGGGGCAGAAATCCATTCCAGTACGATTATGCCATAGGTGGTAAATCATTGGAAGCGGTAACGACCGTAAAATACTTAGGAGTTACTATCCGGAGCGATCTGAAGTGGAATGATCACATAAAACAAATAGTGGGAAAAGCAGGCGCCAGGTTGAGATTCATAGGAAGAATTCTAAGAAAATGTGACTCATCGACGAAAGAAGTAGCTTACAAAACGCTTGTTCGTCCGATTCTTGAGTATTGCTCATCAGTATGGGACCCTTACCAGGTTGGATTAATAGAAGAGATAGACATGATCCAGCGAAAAGCAGCGCGATTCGTCATGGGGACATTTAGTCAGCGGGAGAGCGTTACGGAGATGCTGAACAAGCTCCAGTGGCGGACACTTCAAGAAAGGCGTTACGCAATACGGAGAGGTTTATTATCGAAATTACGAGAGAGCACATTCCGGGAAGAGATAGGCAACATATTACTACCGCCCACATATATCTCGCGTAATGATCACAACGAAAAGATCCGAGAAATTAGAGCAAATACGGAGACTTACAAGCAGTCGTTCTTCCCACGCACAATTCGTGAATGGAACAGGGAAGGGGGGATCAGATAGTGGTACAATAAGTACCCTCCGCCACACACCGTAAGGTGGCTCGCGGAGTATAGATGTAGATGTAGATGTACTATATCTTCTGCAGCATTCATTCGTAGTTTAAACGAAATTTTACCTGTTTATCTTCGTGACAATATTACTTCACATATTGACGATATTCTTATTGCTAAACGTTCTTGGAGTTAGCATAACAAAATTTTGGATTCATTATTACGTATTTTTGCAAGATTTGGCATTACAGTGAACTTGGAAAAATCTGAATTTGGTCGTTCTCAGGTGAAATTTCTTGGTCATATTATTTCTACAGAAGGTATTCTCCCTGATCCAGAGAAACTAGACGCTATTCGTAATTGTGCTGTTCCTACCACAAAACGTGATGTTCGTAGTTTCCTTGGTGTCTGTAATTTTCTTAGACGCTTTGTTAAATTGGACGATTTGACCACACCTCGTTTATGTGAACTATCTGGAAAGAATTCTAATTGGTGTTGGGATGAGGAAGCTCAATCAGAATTTGAACAACTTCGTGATGCTTTAGTTGCTGCTCCACTTCTTTCACATCCGGATTTATCTACAGATTTTTGTTTGGCGACGGACTCATCATACAAAGGCCTGGGTGCACACTTATTTCAAGAGACAGAAGAAGACGGCGTTGTAGTACAGAAAACTATTGCATTTGGAAGTCGTGTTCTCTCTAAATCAGAAAAGAATTATTCGATTACGGAACTTGAAGCCTTGGCTGTTGTATGGGCTTTCACAAAATTTCGGACATTTTTGTATGGGAGACATACTAAGGTTTACACCAATCATCGAGCTCTGGAATTTCTTATGTCAACAAAATCAACACATGGAAGACTGTCACGATGGGCGCTGTATCTACAGGAATTTGATTTTAGTATTGTTTACATACAGGGCTCTTCAAATATTGTTGCTGATGCTTTATCACGTGCACCTATGGGTTTGAAACAAAGTGCTGAGGAGGACTGCAAAGAAAACAATTATTGTTTGATGTATATTCAAGGTGTTGTGTTTGAGAATTTTATTTCGTCTTCGCTTCAGGACATCGCTAAGGAGCAAAATAAGGATCCAATCTAGAAGGACATTAAGGAGAAGTGGAGGAGAAAGGAAAGCGTAGCGATTAGACAGTATTATTTAGTTCGCAATGATATTCTTTTTAAACGAAAATCGGTCGACAACTCTGTTTGGTTAGTTTGTATTCCTGATGAGTGGGTTAACAAATTGATTTGGTACACACATTTCAGTTATGCACACTTTGGTCCCAGAAAATGCTTTCATAAATTACGAGAAAATTGCTACTTCAGTAATATGGAAAAACGTATTCGATCTGTTCTTGCCAAATGCAAATTATGTCAAAAGGCTAAGCCGCCAACTATTTCTCACAGAGCACCGTTGTTTCCTATCATTCCAGCGAAATTAAAGGACATGGCTGCAGTCGATTTGTTCGGTCCAGTGGTTCGTTCTACTAATGGTTTTGCGTACATTTTGGTAGCAGTGGAATTGACATCAAAATATGTGTGTTTTACACCTTTACACAAAGCAACAGCTCGTTCAGTATCTAACGCTTTCATCAAACATTTTCTTAAAGAAGTGGGTCATGTTGATAAGGTTATATCAGATAATGGATCACAGTTTTGCTCTAAAATTTGGCTTCGTACTCTACGGCGTCGTAAGATTAAACCAATTTTCATTTCACTTTTTCACCCTCAATCTAACGCTTCAGAGAGGTGGATGAAGGAAATCAATAAATTGTGTGGACTTTATTGTCATCAGAATCACAGAACGTGGGATCAGTATCTTCATATTTTTCAAAACATTCTGAATGAACTCCCTAATGATTCAACTTCTTTACCGCCTATATTGATATTAAAAAACAAAGCACCGACAAATCGCATTTCTGAAATCGTTCCTTTTCCGCCTGCACGGAAACTGCGGCATTCTGAAGTTGTGAACCTGGCTCTGCAAAATATTGCATCTGCGGCTGCTAGAAGAGAGAAATCAGCTAAACGTCCTGGTCGTTTAAAAACCTTGTCAGTTGGTTAAAAGGTGTTAATTAAGTCTCAACGTTTGTCTCACAAAGGAAAGGGCTTGTGTCACAAATTTTTTCTGCTTTATAACGGTCCATATAGAGTTCGCAAAATTATTCATGATAACACTGTCGAAGTAGAAACTCTTAAATCTCGGCGCTCTAAGGGAATACATCACATATCGAACGTTAAAATTTTTGTGGAATGACATACTTTCGAGAAACCAACAGTTATACGTAAACATGCAGAGAATACAAGGATACCGCGCCGTGTTCCGGCGGCGGCACATACTCAAAGCAACAGTCAAGTCTGCGCGGCGCACAAGGCAGTCGTTCACCGCAAACAATTACTTCCTACTTCACGCGTACCTACAGCTGATCGAGCGCTCAGTGCGAATGCACTGACAGCCGTAAACATACACACAGTGTAATTTCTCCGAATAAATTCAGTATAAAGCTATAGTAACTTGATAAATTATGTTATTAACGTTCAGTATTTTTCAGGATACGGTTGTATAAAATATTTAAGAACTTCGGGCAAATTCTGTGTGTGTCCGACGTTAAGAGGACTTGCTATCGAGAAAATTTCAGGAAGAATGTAGTTTCGAAGAAGAAAGTAATAAACTAAAAAGGTAACTATTAATTGAGTTTATTTTTCAGGTAACATATTTCCACTTAGGTACGTACTTTAGACGTAATTTGCTGCTCGCGATTACGTGATTCATACTTTGTGCTAATTTCATGTTCTATGAATTTACTTGTGAAGCGACGTGCTTGCGTACATTAACTGATTTTGACAATGATTGATTAATGAACAGGGTTGTTACTTATGTATATTATGCATCGCTTGGCTGCTATGCTTTTTCACTGATGTCATATTTTTTTTAATTATGTGCCTGCTGTGCTTATTTATTTAAATTATAATTGTCACATGATTAATTGTGCTGATATGGTTGTGTATGTAGGTTGTACTTGGTGCTGTGTCTGCTTGCGCCTTCATGTTTACTTATTAAGATTACATATGAACATTTATTTGCTTATGCTGATATGATGCTAATGACCTGTTTATTATGTAAGATACATATTTGCTGCTTTGCGTATGGATTGCATATTTACACATTTCTGTTTTGTTGTCACAACTACTCTTTAATTTGGTACATGGAAATGCTGATATACTGTGTACGAACATAGATTTTTGGTTACACTATGGTATTAATTATAGATTGTTCGCTTGGCAGAGCCTTGTTGTAGGAATTGTGCTGCATCCACTTGTTGACATTCTGTTCTCTACTGGTATATTTACTCGCTATTGCTTGTTTTGCTTACGCTCAGTGCCTTATATTTTAAGATAAGAAAATGACCTGCTATAATTCTACAAACGACATTGGTACAAAAAACTTCATTGAAGTCACATGAGCTGGAGGTTTTACGGAAGCTGTATAAATTTATGCTAATAGGAAGGAAGCTAACGACATGACATACCAACACTAGGTTTAGACCATTGACAGTTATTACACTGCATTCTTCGTGAGCAATTGAAATAGCAAGTGGCACTTGACACAAGAAATACTCCACATGTTTGCTTCTGTTTTGCCATGATTCTTGAAGTGGTGTACACACTGTGAAATATTACAATCATTAATACTACGTACTCGCACCTACTTATTGAAAGTTATTCAAACTAAAGGCTGTTCGAGGTCATGTATGCATTTCTTTTATTTTATGATGCACAAGGTAACCAAAATGTATTTTATAATTCATAATGAGTAGAAGATTTGGGTCAGATGGATTACACAGAGGTTGTGTCTGGACATTGTGTCTTCGGATTGTATGGGATGATGAATTGAAGTTTGCACTAGGATTTTATCTGTACTTGCTCGAGGAGACTGACTAGAGGAAAGAGTTGTTATGGAAGTTAAATGATATTGCTGATAAGGTTTATATGTGTCGACGTATTGAAGAGGTATTATTGAGGTATTGAGATTGTGTGAAATTGATGATTATTGGAGTTTTGGTGGACAAGAGGTAAGGTAAATGATATTGATGATAAGGTTTATATGTTTAGACGTAAGAGGTATTATTGAAGTATTAAGATTATGTGATGCTGATGATTATTGGAGTTTTGGTGGATAAGAGGTAAAGTAAGTGAGGAGCATATTTTTTTTGTTGGCTTATATGGAACAAGGAGGATGAAGATGGCAGACTAGAACACTCAAGTAGAAGGAAGATAGTCTACACACACACTTTGTTAAATCACTAAGCAGTATATACTTTTTTTTGGAGAGAGGAAGTATTTGCATATCTTGGCACACTGACAGTTGTTCAGCAACCGTACATTTGATTTGGCTTGGCAAACATTGGTCTTGACATGATGACTACGACGTTGACTAACTATTATTGACTGTTATACATTGCTGCCACTACTACTTGATACACAAGTTGAACATAAATTTTTTGACAGAATTGCATTTACACAGTTAACACAGTAGTACTTAATGTGGATGACAGATGAGTGAGTGTGTTTTGTGTGGTTTTCTTTCCTAATCCCAAATAATTGGTACCGACCTATCTCCTAAATATTATTTTACTTGTTTGTTGTGGCTTGCACTGACGCCCATATATATTATTGGTTTACTGATATTGGTGTATTTGTAATAGTTAATATGGCAATTATCTGATATCATTTTTGTGTTTATAATAATTTGCATGTTTAATGTAAGAACATCAATAATAATTTTGTAAAAGCAATTGTGTGTGCCTTCAAACTGTTGTTCGTGCTTGCACCTATTCAACATTGCTGGGTGCCACTTGGAAATATTTAATTTCTGCTGATAAACTCTGATGAACTGTCTGATTAGTGATAGTGAATATTATGGACTGTTATCTGCACCTGTTCAACATTGCTGGGTGCCACTGATGGACTGCTTCTACTGAGATAATGTCACTTGTTGGCGTCTGCGCCTGCTCGCCATTTTTTTGCCACTGTTGAAGCTGTTTAAATACTGCTGATGAAATGTTATGAGACTGCTATTTGCACCTGTTGATCATTGCTGGGTGCTACTGCTGGAACTGTCAACTACTTGTTTATTGAACTATGGAAAGCATTTTATGTGAATATTTGTATAAACTGTTTTTTTTGTGTATTTACTGTTTGTGAAATGTTATGAGACTCTTACCTACACCTATTTGACATTGCCGGTGCCATTGATTGAATGGTACTTGTGTAAACTATTATGTAAAATCACATGTATGAAAGCATTTGTATTCCTTACTGTATTTTATATATTAGGTTATGGAACGGTCAGTGCAAAGCCAAAATTTATTTAGTGAAGTGATATTTACTTATTAATATTATCTTTTATTTTTGTCTGTAATTTATTTCTTCTTTGGACGAATTTGGTGGTATTTTTACCACCAATGCTGGCAAAAATACCATCAAATTCTAGCCCGTGGAGGAGGGGCATATGAAAGGTGGCTACACTGAGCCACAGCGCCAGAGATTGCGCCAAAGAGTATTATTCCGCCGCCTCCACTGGCAGTGTTTGTTGAGATGTAGTAGTGGAGAGTGCTTGTCGAGATGTGGCAGTAGGCAGTGCTTGTTCAGAAGTAGCAGTAGGCAGTGCTTGTTGAGATGTAGCAGTGGTGAGTCGTTGTTGAGAAGTTCCCGTGGAGAGTGCTTGTTCAGATGTTGTCATATTGTTTTGATGGGCTAGACACCAGATATTGTTGGATTGGGGATGCTGTAATGATCAGAGTGTGCTTTTCGTCAATATATATGAAGGTAAAAAATTCCTTTTTTTTCATTATTTCAATGTCTTAAACAATAATGCCTCTTGGTCACAGGTTCAGTCAACAAAGCATCTGGCTCGTGTTCTTGCATTAGACTGTTTCTGGTTTCTATGTGCAATTATAGTATTTCTGTTTATTCTTTTTAATTACTTCAGTATAAATGGTGTTTAAAATATCTGGTCTTATTGAGGAAGAACCGTGCCAGATGTGTACGTTGAATCACACTTCCACACACAGAACAGCTACACTTGTGTTTTGTTGTTTCGTAGGTTTTATAGTTGCTGGGGACTTAATTAATTAATTGTGGTAACGGAAGTTTTCTTTCATTCTTTGTTGTTATTCTATGCAGTCAGATTGCGTACTAATACCAGTCAGAGCCAACCGGTAACGAGACTTCGTAATCGGACAGACAGTGACGAAAATTAAAAAGTATTTGCATTAAATATATAATTAAGCCCCCATGCAAGCTTCGAAACACATCTGAGACGGTAAAATGGACTGCATGTAAATACGTAATGGTGCGATTTTATTTTCACATCACCTTCTCTTAATGCATTTCTTGACACTACAGGTAGCATCAGCAGTTTTCGCTGTCTCAGGTGGTGAAGCTGTGTCGGAAACTGCTTGGGAAACATCCTTAACGCACTATGCCGTGAGGAGAAGACAGCCAAGCCTACACTCTTAACGACTGCGCTCCCACGTTCCGCAGACGCTGAACAGGTTCTTCTAGGCGTCTACTTGGTACGCAAGTGATTCTTTATGGGGGAGTCTGTAAAATCAGCATACCACTGGCAAGAAATTAAGATACTGTGCGTGAGGGCTCATCAACCAGCCAGTTGAGCGTGTTTCTTGTACTTCGCCGTGGCATCCGACATAAATCTCAAATAGAAAGAGGAACACCATTAACACGGGTGAAAGTAAAAAAGATTACAATCACTAAATCAAATATCCCTTTGACGACTCAAATGTTTACGTAAATGAATGACTACTATTGGGACGTATCCCTTCAAAGGCTTGTATACGAGGGGCGTTTGAAAAGTCCGTGCAAAAATAAAAACTACTTACATGTTTGGGGTAAACCTTTTTTATTTTTCGACGTAGCCTCATTTTAGACTTATGCACTTCGTTCAACGCTGTTCTAATTTGTTGATCCCTTCCGAATAATAGCAATTGTCCAAGTATGCAAAAAAGCTATTAGTTGCTGCAATCACCTCCTCGTTTGAATAAAATCTTTATCCCGCCAGCCATTTCTTCAAATTGGGGAGCAAGTAGTTGTGCGAGGGAGCCAAGTCTGAAGAGTAGGGGGGATGTGAAATGAGTTGGAATCCTATTTCCATTAATTTTGCGACCACAACTGCTGAGGTGTGTGCCGGTGCATTGTGATGGAAAAGGACTTTTTTGAGGACCAATCGCCGGCGTTTTTCTTGCAGTTCGGTTTTCAGACGATCCAATAACGATGAATAATACACACCTGTAATAGTTTTACTCTTTTCCAGATAGTCGATGAGGATTATCCCTTGCGAATCCCAAAAGACAGTCGCCATAACCTTTCTGGTCGAAGGACTGGTCTTCACAATTTTTGGTACAGATTCTCCCTTTGCAACCCATTATATATATATATATATATATATATATATATATATATATATATATATATATATATATATAGCAGAAAGGTGGAAGGAGTATATAGAGGGTCTATACAAGGGTGATCAAGGGTGATGTACTTGAGGACAATATTATGGAAATGGAAGAGGATGTAGATGAAGAGGAAATGGGAGATAGGAAACTGCGTGAAGGGTTTGACAGAACACTGAAAGACCTGAGTCGAAACAAGGCCCCGGGAGTAGACAACTTTCCATTAGAACTACTGACGGCCTTGGGAGAGCCAGTCCTGACGAAACTCTACCATCTGGTGAGCAAGATGTATGAGACAGGCGAAATACCCTCAGACTTCAAGAAGAATATAATAATTCCAATCCCAAAGAAAGCAGGTGCTGACAGATGTGAAAATTACCGAACAATCAGTTTAATAAGTCACGGATGCAAAATACTAACGCGAATTCTTTACAGACGAATGGAAAAACTGGTAGAAGCCGACCTCGGGGAAGATCAGTTTGGATTCCGTAGAAATATACGAACACGTGGGTTAATACTGACCCTACGACTTATCTTAGAAGCTAGATTAAGGAAAGGCAAACCTACGTTTCTAGCATTTGTAGACTTAGAGAAAGCTTTTGACAATGTTGACTGGAATACTCTCTTTCAAATTCTGAAGGTGGCAGGGGTAAAATACAGGCAGCGAAAGGCTATTTACAATTTGTACAGAAACCAGATGGCAGTTATAAGAGTCGAGGGACATGAAAGGGGAGCAGTGGTTGGGAAGGGAGTGATACAGGGTTGTAGCGTCTCCCCGATGTTATTCAGTCTGTATATTGAGCAAGCAGTGAAGGAAACAAAAGAAAAATTCGGAGTAGGTATTAAAATCCACGGAGAAGAAATAAAAGCTTTGAGGTTCGCCGATCACATTGTAATTCTGTCAGAGACAGCAAAGGACTTGGAAGAGTAGTTGAACGGAATGGATAGTGTCTTGAAAGGAGGATATAGGATGAACATCAACAAAAGCAAAACGAGGATAATGGAATATAGTCGAATGAAGTCGGGTGATGCTGAGGGAATCACATTAGGAAATGACACACTTAAAGTAGCAAAATAGTTTTGCTGTTTGGGGAGCAAAATAACTGATGATGGTCGAAGTAGAGAGGATGTAAAATGTAGACTGGCAATGGCAAGGAAAGCGTTTCTGAAGAAGAGAAATTTGTTAATGTCGAGTATAGATTTAAGTATCAGGAAGTCGTTTCTGAAAGTATTTGTATGGAGTGTAGCCATGTATGGAAGTGAAACATGGACGATAACTAGTTTGGACAAGAAGAGAATTGAAGCTTTCGAAATGTGGTGCTACAGAAGAATGCTGAAGATTAGATGGGTAGATCATATTAATAATGAGGAGGTATTGAATAGGATTGGGGAGAAGAGAAGTTTGTGGCACAAGTTGACTAGAAGAAGGGATCGGTTGGTAGGACATGTCTGAGGCATTAAGGGATCACCAATTTAGTATTGGAGGGCAGCGTGGAGGGTAAAAATCGTAGAGGGAGACCAAGAGATGAGTACATTAAGCAGATTCAGTAGGATGTAGGTTGCAGTAGGAACTGGGAGATGAAGAAGCTTGCGCAGGATAGAGTAGCGCGGAGAGCTGCATCAAACCAGTCTCCGGACTGAGGACCACATCATCAGAGAGAGAGAGAGAGAGAGAGAGAGATTTATGTAGCAGTGATTCATATCAAGGTGAATACTGTTCGAGTTTCAGTCTTCATTTTCTACATTTATCCTACAGCACCCCAGAATAAAATTGTTGTTTCTCTCCTTAAATAGTCATCGCCCATTCCCTCTCTCCTTCATCACTCTTTTTACTGCTTTATCGTTAGGCCTTTTGTTTGTCCTTACACGCTACGTAACTAAGAATACGAGGTCGTTATGACTCCAATTTTTTTACGTGAAAACACTGAAAACTTCTTAAATCAAACGAACTTTATTAACGTTCTACATCTTTATTCTTCATGTCTATATGTTTATTTCTTAACGTAGTCACCCTGGCGACGAAGAAATTTCTCCGAATGACAGATCAGTTTCGTAATACAGTCAGTGTAGAATGCCTGACTTCGATGGCGGAGCCGCAACCTCAGCCCTTCTTGCACTGATTCGTCACTATCAAAGTGAAGTCCTCGAAGGCGTCGGATAGTTGCAGTTGTCATATGTGGTTTGGCATTGTTATGCTAAAGGAGAGGGTGCACCGCGTGTGGCAGAACTCTTCGAAGTCGTGCTTCCCATTTTCTGAGGGAGTCTTATGCAGCGACATGCTTCCATACCGCCACGTTACACGCTACAATTCGGAGCCCTCTAGCGGCAGGCACCGGCCTGCAACTTGCTCCAAGCTTAGCGGGAAAGTTTAACCAATAATATGCATGAGATGTAGTACCTGAATCGATATAGAGAACAGAATTAAAACACGGAGGCATTACTTTTAGCACGCCCTCGTATCTCCGCCAACGTTAATAATAAGGGGTGTTCAAAAAGAAAAGAGCCGGAGGCATAATTACACAAACCAGTCCCTGTATGTTAGAAGTATTGATCCTGTCTGTTACGACATTTGTCCCACTGTGACACAAGGCTGTGAATGGCAGTCTCATTAATTCCCGGGGCTGTGATGTTAACCTGTTGTGTGCGTACATCTGGACGTCGTCGTCCGAGGTGAGTCGTTTGCTCCTCGTAGCCTTTTTAAGAGGACCAGAAATGATTCACATCTGATTCACTTCCTGCAGCACGGGACAACAGCGAATGCCCAGCGATACTCGCAAACCTTGACCACCCTTCGCCAAGCGATCAAATCAAAACGACCAGGCAATCCCACCAGAGGGGTCATTCTGCTCCACGACAGTGCAAAGCCTCATACTGCCAACACAGTAGCGGCACTCCTGCAGAAATTCAAATGAGAGGTTCTCGGTCACCCTCAATACAGTCCAGACCTCTCTCCCTGATGATTGTGCCGCTTTTCTCCTCTTAAAAGGTTCTGAGGAACAAAAGATTCACCTCGGACGACGACGTCCAGTTGTATATGCGGAACTGGTTAACATTGCAGCCCCGGGAATTTTATGAGTCAGCTATTCACCGCCTTGTGTCTCTGTTGGACAGGTGTCTCAACAGCCAGGGTCAATACTTCTAACATAGAGGCACTGGTTTCTGTAATTATGCCTCCGGCTCGTTTCTTTTTGAACATCCCTACCAGCCGGGGTGGCCGAGCGGTTCTAGTCGCTACAGTCTGGAACCGAGCGACCGCTACGGTCGCAGGTTCGAATCCTGCATCGGGCATGGATGTGTATGATGTCCTTAGGTTAGTTAGGTTTAAGTAGTTCTAAGTTCTAGGGGACTGATGACCTCAGATGTTGAATCCCATAGTGCTCAGAGCCATTTGAACCAATTTGAACATCCCTTATAGAATAACAATTCAATTTGTGCCAGTTATCGAATATATTCCACTGGGAAATAATTCAGGCAATGGTTCAGTATTCTGAAAGTTTTCAGGCTCGAGTCCCCATCTACGCACATGGATTTCTTCTCTAGTGGTTTCCCTAAATCACTGATATCTGGAGTAATGCCCTTGTCTATAGTGATCTATATTCCGACAATAAGCGGTATACCTTCAGAGGTGATAACTGTCCGTCTAGCTAGTTAGTTAGGTAGTTACATACTCCACAGATAATTTGAACGATTCTTTTATCGAAATGATGTGGAACGAGTCATTTACAAAACTTGCATACATGACGGATGTTAACATTGACAAACAAATTAATTTTTAGTTCCAGTCAAGCAACTACACGAAAAAACAAAGTTCTTTTCCAGCTGTCAGTCTTTACATAGAAATTTGTTGATGTAACACATGGAATTGTCAAGAAGAAACGATTTTAGGTTAGATATAAAACTTCTTCGATTAATGTTAAAAATTTGTGATAGTTATCAAATGATCTAAAATATTTTGAAATCCCTTCAGAGGGTCCAGAGTCGTGCTTAGGTATCTCTGTTGGTAGAGCACTTGCCCGCGAAAGGCAAAGGTCCTGAGTTCGAGTCTCGATTCGGCACACAGTTTTAATCTGCCAGAAAGTTTCAGACCAGCTCACACTCTTCTGCAGAGTGTACTCGACTGTACACAGTCAGCTAAATATTATGTATCGTTCGTCATTTTGAAAACAGAACTGTACTTCTTTCGAATCTCAATTTTAGTTTTAGGCACGTCTTAAACTTTGTTGGTGGTATTGGGTGATATCTGATACCGTTTAGGGGTAATTGACTGAGAAAGACTGCTGAACCACCGACAAATACAAGGTGTCCCAGAAGGAATGGTCAGCGACGTGACAGAAACGATCATTTGAAGCAAGGAAGTCTAGTAAACACGTACCTTAAGAGATATGAGCACTTTTTCATCTTAGATACTGTGAAGCAAATCTTTCCTGCTGCAATCTCTTTGCTTTCCACATTTTGAACGGTGGTAGTCTGAAATAAAACAAGCAAATAATGTTCAATAAACGTGGGCTCTAAAGTGAAAGCCTTACAGCTAGTAGGATTCGTTCTTCTTCGCCACTGTGAAACAATCCTCCTGCTTAGCTGGGTGCTAACATGCTTGCCCCCCCCCATGCAAACGAGCCTGGGTTCGATTCCCAGGCGGGCTGGAGATTTTCTTCGCTTCACTCGTGGACTGGGTGTTGTGTTATCCTCATCATCATATCATACTGATCACCGGCATGCAAGTCGCCAATTGTGGCGTCGACTGAAATACGACTCGCACTTCGCGGCCGAACTTTCCTGGACGGGCCCTCCCGGCAAGTGATGCCACACGCTCATTTAATTTCACTGTGAAATACATTAATGAAAAAGTGCTCATAACTCTTAAGGTATGAACTTTAGAGCCTCTATTTAAAAGATTTTTTTGCTTCAAATGATCGTTCCTGTCATGTCCTTGAATACTGTCCACATCTCCTGCGACCCCTTTTGTAATCATCCTACGGCTGCTTACGGAACGGTACGTCTTAGTGCACAAGAACACCTTGGGGACCTTAGTTAGCAACTACAGACACAACTACTGGTAGATTGTGGACCTCCGTGTCACGCGACTGCCCGCTACGCACTTGCTGGCAGTGAACTGCAGTGGCATCACAGCCGCTCTTGGCTCGCCGCCCCTCTGACGTCACCGTGGCTTTAGCCACGCAAAGTGCCGCGCCTCGCGGTAGCTGCGTGGTGTATGTGAACCTGTGTGTGTCGCACGCTGTTTCTTCACACCGGCAACTTGTGCTAAATTGCTCTTAATGCAACCTGCCTTGTATTCCACAGTCTTCCAGCAGCCAACGATGTCCCGCGACAAAACACTGAATTCCTTTTCAGGACGTGCCGACTTCAAACCCCGGTAGTGCGTTCTTGAGCTGTCGCTGACAGAGTGCTCCAATTGCTTGGCCTGATATCTTCGCGAACATTTCACATCCTGTAAACTTGGAAACCCATTATTTCTTGAATCCTCTCCAAATCTGGAAGTGGACGACTGCCGCGCCTACACCAATGTGATGCTCCCGCCATCCTACCTCACCTACGCCCTCTTTCCAACGCCGCTAGCGTTCCCCTGCCTTCCAGCTATAGCCCTAGCACCCATAATCTCTCACATTTTATTTACAATACCTTTAACAGTTCCGTGATCGTCATATACCCACCCACACCCCTCTTTGTTCCAGTCCCCCCATATACGTCCGACATGTCCCAGTCCAGCGTCATCGTCTGTGCTCCCAAATATGGCCATCCATCCCTATTATCCCACCAACCCTAATCTTTCTAATCATATACTTAGCCTGAGAGAAAAAGCGGGGTAAGAGGTTTGTGATGTTATTTCAGTGATAACAATATCAAGTCAAATTTACAAATAACAAATGCTAGTTCCCTCTATGACGCTGCACCACGTCTAGCCTGGACGTGTACAAGGATTCGGTTGGAAAGGGTGTCCTAAATCCGTTGTATCCTCTCATGAGGTAAACTGGTCCACACCATGATGCCAGAAATAACGCCGTTCTGGCTCTCCAAAACATTGGACGAACAATAGCCCTCTGTGGTAGTGCAGAACCGCGGTTCATCGCTGAACACAAGGGACGCCATTCACCAGCATTTCATATTTCCTCGGTACGGCACCACTCCAAACACATCCGTTTGTGCTGTGGTGTCAACAGAAACCTACCTGCGGGATAGTAATTCTCTATTCAAGCTTGTGCTAGTCTCCCGCCAATGGTGCAGGATGGCTGAGTATGTTACATGGAGTCCATTATTTGTTCTTTGATGGAAGAGGTAGATGTGAAGGTGTTACGATGTGCTTGGAGCACAGTACGACAGTCCTCCCTTGTGGTGCTTAGGGGTGGTCGATCGGACGGTTGACGGTGGGTATGCCTGCCCTCACTTTAGTATACAGTTCAACATCGGGCCAATGTCGCTCATCAGAATGACCCACAGATCTGGATGTCACAAAATTCGACTAGTGAGCCACACTGAGGCCGACAATGTGGCCCGTTTCAGGTGCTGATAACGCAGTCCCACATGCGTGCGCTGCATCTCAAGGTGCTTCGAAGTCACCATGCAATTTCTGACGCTGTTCACACCCCTCGTGTGCCCTACCAGACCTGGAAACAACAGTAAAAGCGAACAACACTAATGCACTACAATGATCGTTTTAAGTGCCACAGGGAATTGCAGTTCCAATCATTTACATACTTGCCGTTTGCACCGAGCGAGGTGGAGCAGTGGTTCGCACACTGGACTGTTATTCGTGGAAAGACGACGGTTCAAACACGCGTCCGGTCATCCTGATTTAGATTTTCCGTGATTTCCCTAAATCGTTGCAAGCAATCGCCCGAATGGTTCCTTTGAAAGGGCACGGCCGACTTCCTTGCCCTTCCTTCCCTAATACGGACCGATGATCATGCTGCTTGGTCTGCTCTCCCCGTATCAACCAACCAATCAGCCAACCGGCCTTTGGCGTGCACGTGTACGAAGTGACATTGACATCCGACCTTATATCCTTGATGAATTACTGTGTCAAGCAGTGTAGTCCATATCAACAGCGAAATCATTATCAGTATTCTTTGTAGTACGACAATCAAAAGGAATCATCTCCTTTTTATGGTTTGTTTCGATCACATTAATCCGAATTTTCTCAGAATTACGTAATATACGTAAATGAAGATATCAAGTTCTGGTAAACTGTAACATACGCAGACGTTTGCCCTCGGGTCTCTTCTTGTTGTGTTTCGCACACTCACTCTTTAATTACCCAGTGTACACCGAGCTGGCTCATAACATAGCAACGTAAGACGTTTTGTGTTATCCGTTAAAGCATGTGAAATCCAGTCACTGCTGTTCGACGTGAATCTTGTAGAGAGTACAGCGCTGTATCCCGTACAGGGATAAGGGCATGTAACTTTTCCACTTCACCTATCATTGGCGTACAATTCCGTCTGACTTCACGGTTAGTAATTTCGTTTATTGTAGTTTATGGAATAATTCGTCTGTTTGCTATCCTTTCCAACATAATCACAAAACAAAGACGAGTTTGACTCTATCATTTGGATGTTTGTACTCCATATGTTGTAAGGCACATGGAACATTTATGAAATGTAAATAAAAATGTTGACCCTAAACATAATTTTAAAATGTACTTCAAGATTGTATGTGTATGACTGTAAAAAATACGTCCTTATGAAGTCGTATGTTTCTTTAAAAAATCGTTGCAGTTCTATTAAAGTTTACCTCAACTTCCTCTCTTCAAACATGTGGAAGATTTAGTCTTGTTAAACCGGATGAAAACCGATGACGTGTTTGGAGGCAACGTGGTCAGGCTGAACCCCTTAGACACACTGTCCAACGAGTGCAGCAATGTGGAGGTTCCCTGCTGTTTTGGGGGTATTATGTGGCGCTGACGTACGCCATAGGTGGTCATGGAAGGCGCCGTAACGGCTGTACGATACATGAATCGTATCCTCCGACCGATAGTGCAACCATGTCGGCAGTATATTGGGGAGGCATTCGTCTTCATGGACGACGATTCGCGCCTCCGTCGTACCATCTTGTGAATGACTTCCATCAGGATAACGATATCACTCGACTAGAGTGGCCAGCATGTTCTCCAGATATGAGCCCTTTCGAACACGCCTGAAATAGATTGAATAGGACTGTTTATGGACGACGTGACCCACCAACCACTCTGAGGGATCTACATCGATTCGCCGTTGAGGAGTGGGACAATCTGGATCAACAGTGCCTTTATGAACTTTTGGATAGTATGCCACGACGAATACAGGCATGCATCAATGCAAGTGAACGTGCTACTGGGTATTAGAGGTACCGGTGTGTACAGCAGTCTGGATCACCACCTCTGAAGATCTCGCTGTATGGTGATTCAACATGGAATGTGTGGTTTTCATGAGCACTAAAAAGGGCGGAAATGATGTTTATGTTGATCTTTATTCCAATTTTCTGTATAGGTTCCGGAACTATCGGAACTGAAGAGATGCAAAACTTTTTTTCATATCTGTATAACGCACTTGTCTCAGTATAACAGTTAGGATGACGGATCTTCTGGCCTGAGTCTACTAATGTACTTCTTCTATTGTCCGGGTTTGCTAGTGCCGGCCTGCTACGGTCCACCGAGTCTGGCAGGAGCGGCGCTTATATTCTCTTCAGACAGAGGCCGCCCCTGTCGTGATGCGGTCCTTGTCAGCGATGTATTGGCTGACGTCGTCTCACAGCCTTCTCTGCTCTTGGGTTCTTCATCGTCGTGCCGGTGCTTGTGGTTACGCCGGAACAAACAACACCCACGTGCAGTGGTAGAAGGCAGCGCCTCGATGGCTTGCTTTGGGCTGCCGGCAGCAATGGATACCTTTGCGCAGCACAAGACGGTGTGTTTGGATTCAGCGCCACTTAGATATTGGCCAGGAATGAAGCACCCGTGAAGTATAGGGTGGTTTTAATTAAACTATTTGCGACGGCCCGCATGAGAAACGCGAGTGATCACAGGATAATTAAACTTTGTCCAAAAGTTTGTACTAACATGCGGAAGAGAAGTAGAGAACAAATCATTGAATGAAACAGATTTTAATTCTCACATCAGAGGCTAACATTTGTTAATTACAGAACGTTACAAACGTTGCTCAGTTTGACGACCATCTGCACCCACGTCAGCCTGGAACCGCACTAGAGAGAGCATTTCAAAGTTGTTTGTAGCACATTTCCAACGGTGCACCATGTTCAGTTGTCGTGACGCAGTTCGTGCACTGCTTGAACGTCGCAGATTGCGTCCAGCAGTCTCATCCATGGCAATAGTAACTTCTTCGACGTCCTCCTCGAGTAATTCCGAAATCGTCAGTTAATTCGAACTTCCGAATCATGTTCGTCAAGCCCGATGTGAAGACAGGACCTGTCCACATTCCTTTAATGTGTCGACACTTGAGAGGAGGAGCAGCACTAGTTCTGTTGTTTCCATAAAACAGCTTTATAAGTAAAGCCCCTTGCTGACCTTGTCCAGACCCTTGTTGACTGCGTGCAACTGTAATGCACACTGTTGTTTGTGTGTCAGCCCCACGTCGCCAGACCAGCACCGGCACCGAACGGCAAATCATGACACTAACACTACTGACCACGCAAATACTGTTGGACGCAGTCTGAACATCATTTCTATGAAATTGTGTACCAATATAGTAAGCAGTTTGAGTCAACACTGGCTCTAGTGGCAACCACCCTCTAGATGCGTCAGCGTGAGACTTCGTGGCTGTGAGACTGGCGTGAGGCATTTCTGTGGCAGCAGGCGTGTGTACACTGGACAGCTAAATGCTCCGTCATTGGGTCAGGTTGCGTAGTACGGTGACGCGCAGACCTAGAACCCAAGGCCCCATGGGAGGCACACAGAGACCGGGAAAGACCATCCTGGAGTTGGCCCCCTCCTGGTGGCTTCTGCTCGAGCCCAGGGATCGTCAAATCTAGCAGCGGCTCGTAGACCTGCAGCTGGTGGATGAAGAACCTAGGTGTAACGTTCAACGACCTCGAAATTAAAACCCTATCCACCGACTTGATAAAATATCTTAAAAACTTTTGGTCTTATTTTAAATCAGCTAACGGATAGAAGCCATCTGTCCAGACACTCTGCGACGATTATAGCACTGAAACAGATGATGACACAGAAAAGGTCGAAATAGTATACGTCTTTTTCCAAAATAATTTCACAAAATAAGATCGCACTGTAGTTCGCCCTCTGATTCGTCTCGCGAACGACAAAATGGCAGGTTTCGAAATATGTGCCCAA
The DNA here is from genome assembly GCF_021461395.2 of Schistocerca americana. Taxonomy (NCBI): domain Eukaryota; kingdom Metazoa; phylum Arthropoda; class Insecta; order Orthoptera; family Acrididae; genus Schistocerca; species Schistocerca americana. Next base: position 159,152,116 of record NC_060124.1, on the reverse strand, counting down.
GGGATATAAAGGCACCTGCGGTACACGAAACGAGACTCCTCGAAGATGACAGCGGTCGGGCGTACCCTGGGCAATCCTTTCAACACCAAGACACCATCGAACGGCTCTTATTAAAACGAGCTTTGACGATTATGTCCATAAACACTGAAGGGTTCTCACATGAGAAAGAGGTATTACTCGCTGAAGCATGTAAACGACACAACTGTGATCTCCTACTGATTCAAGAGACCCATACCGGCCCCAACAATAGAAGACCGAAGATACACGGAATGAAATTAGTAATGGAAAGGCCACATTGTCAATGGAGCAGCGCAGTCTTCGCCAAAACCGACTTAGACATTATATCAGCAGAACTGACATCTTAAGAAGACATCGAAATCTCAACTGTAAAGATATAATTCTGGACATCTATCTATAAGCTACCGAACAGAGAGTTCAAATTCAACTTAGGGTTACAACCAACGAATTTTGTAATGGGCGATTCCAGCGGCCGTAGCTCTGCCTAGGGGGTACAGGAACACAAACGAAAGCCGAGAGAACCTCGACACATGGGCAGAGTCAGCTGGACTGAAATTAGTACACGATCCCAAACTTCCATCCTCCTTTAACAGCAGCAGGTGGGTCTGCGGATACAGTCCTGATAAGATCTTCGTCAGGGAACACATTGCGCATCAAACAAGGAAGTAAGAAGAGGTGCAGAACCTAGACGCGAGCCCCAAAAAATACGACACATTTATTGAATTAGTTAAAACTGTCACACACAAAAACATCCCCCAAGACTGTAGAACTACGTATTATACCTGGTATCGACGAAAAGTCAAAGGTTCACCTGGAACACTATCAGCCGCTCTTCGAGGAAAACCCGTTTTCAGAAGGAGAGGAACTTCTCCAGGCCATATACGACTCAAGAAGACCGAAATGGTGTAATTTAACCAGAAGCCTAGAAACAGAATAGCCGAAAGGTCTGGCAATTTCTTTAGAACTTCAATAATGACCCCCCAACTAACACTCGAAATTCAAATAGCGTCACACAAAATCAAATAGCACATCAGCAAGAAAGAAGCTTCAGAGAAGACCATCTAGTCACTCCCTTTACTCTGGAAGAATTAGTAGAGTTCTCTTTCCTAATGAAGAATAGTAAAGCTGCTGGACTAGATGATCTATGCCTAGGGCAAATAAAAATGTTCGGACCCGCTACCAGACGGTGGTTATTAGCTATGATGAACAAATGCGTCCTTCAAATGAAGGCCAGCAAGCCCTGGCGGAAGGCAAAAATAGTAGCTACATCAAATCCTGGAATGAGCTTCAGAAATCCCAAAACCTTTCAGCCGGTCTCCCTCCTGTGCCAGCTCTATAAAGTCCTAGAAAGGACGATCGTCAACCGCATCTCCGTACACGTACACCAGAATATTACTGAAGAGCAAGCAGGGTTCCGCCCTGGGAGGTCGTGCTGTGGACAAATTTTTAACCTCACACGGCACATAGAAGATGGCTGCGAACGGAAACAAATCACAGGTGCAGCTTCTATCGTACAGCCGTGTCTGACACCATTAAACACTATCAAAAATATGTAACACCACGACGGGTTACCGTCTGGGACAATTCATCCAGGGCCTGCTGCAGAACAGACGCTTCTTCGTTATGCTGCAGACAAAGAGGAGCCGATGGCGGACCTACAAAAGTGAACTACCCCAAGGTAGCGTCCTTGCCCCACTGACGTACAACATCTACACCAACGACCAGCCGATCAGTACAGATGCTCGCTCCTTCACCTACGCAGATGGTATAGCCATTTCTGCTCAGGGCAAAACACTTTTAGAGGTGGAAAGAAAACTGACAACAGTACTTGAGAAACTAGCTGACTACTATGATGACAACCACCTCACGAGAAACCCAGCAAAAACCCAGGTCTGCGCTTTTCACCTACGCGGTAGAGAGACTAGGAGAAAACTCAACAGAACCTGGAGGGGACAGCGCCTATCTCATTGCGACACACCAAAATATCTTGGAGTCAAACTCGACTGCGCTCTTACCCTCAAGGATCACTGTTTGGACACAAAGATGACAGTTAGTGCCAGTAATACATCATATGCAAGCTTACAAATGGTAAAAGGGGAGCACAACCCACAGTTCTCCGTCCCTCAGCTCTGGTGCTATGTTTCTCCACTGCGGAGTACTCGGCACCTGTGTGGGAAAAATCCACCCATGCAAAAGAAGTAAATATAGCTCTGAATGAGACAGGATGCATCATAACAGGTTGCCTCCGCCCGGCTTCCACAAACCAGCTGTACCAACTCACCCCTCCAGACATCGGAAGGAGAACAGCTGCAGAAATCGAGAAACAAAAACAAGAAACAGATCCCAGGCATCCAACGTTTGGACACTAACCCCCACCTAAAAGACTTAAATGAAGGACGAGTTTTCTGCAAACAAGTGATCCATCCCCTTTACCGCCTAAAACACGACGAGAAGAACTGTGGTGAAACTCGGAAACGGGAAGAACAGGGAATAGCTCCAGATAAGAACCTACAGCCGGCTTCGAACTTCCATACACGATCTGGAAAGCCTTGAGTAGATTAAGATGGGGTGTATCACGATGCAAAGTAAACCTGAAGAAATGGGGCTATATAAGTACAGACGAGCCCTGTGAGTGTAGAGAACTGCAAGGCCCACAACACCTACCAGCCTGCAGGAAATTGGACGAACCTTGCACGATACAGGACATACTAACAGCAAGTGACAAGGTCGTACAACCTGCAACGTACTGGGCTTCGCATGGGATATAAAGATTGTAATCCCAGAAAGAATCATACCAGCACTTTTAAATGACCATTGCTTTCTTTGTTTTTGTATTTTACTTTATTTAATCTTCACTTCTTTCAGTACCATGTACTATGTTCCTTTACGTTTTCTATTTATTGTAATCTTAAAGATTTTGAAAAAGTGATGTCTTGCATACGATAAATAAATAAATAAAAGCTGAATTCGGTCAAGAGAGGGAAGGTAAGTGGACCTGACAGGATACCACCTCCATTCTACACAGAATATGCGAATGAACTTGCCCCTCTTCTAACAGAAGTATACCGTGACGGTTGTAAAAACGCCACAGTTCATTCCCGTTTTCGAGAAGGGTCGATGAACAGACTAGCAAAACTATAGGCCTAGACCTCTGACGCCAGTCTGTTGTATAATTCTGGTACATGTTTTGTGCTAGCGTATTATGACATTTTTGGAGACCTCTGTGGAAACCAAGATGGGATTCAGAAACAACGATCGTGTGAAACTCAGCTCGCTCTGTACGTCCACGAGACCCAGAGAGCAGTAGGTTCAGGAGCCCAGATAGATGCCGTGTTCCTTGACTTCCGGAAGACTTTAGAGACAGTTCCACACTGACGCCTAGTGATTAAAACTCGAGCGTTGGGAATATCAGGCCAATTGTGCGATTTGAATGAGGAGTTTCTAGCAAACAGAACGTAGTATGACATTCCCAACGGAGAGGGGCCTTCAGACTAACAGTAGCTTCGGACAGCCTCCAAGGGACCATTACTTTTCACAGTTATATGCACTGGAGAGCCAAAGAAACTGTTACCTCTGCCTAATATCGTTAGGCCCCCCAAGAACACTCAGAAGTGCCGCAACGTGACGTGGCGTGGACTCGGTTAATGTCTTAAGTAGTGCTGGAGGTAATGACACCATGAATCCGTAAGAGTACGAGGGGATGGAGATCTCTTCTGAACAACATTTTGCAGGGCATCCCAGACATGCTCAATAATGTTCATGTCTGGGGAGTCTGGCGGCCAACAGAAGTGTATAAACTCATAAGTCACTTTGCAGCAATTCGGGACGTGTAGGGTGTCGCATTGTCCTGCCAAAATTGCCCAAGTCTGTCGGAATGCACAATGGATATGAATGGATGCAGGTGATCACACAGGATGCTTACGTACATGCCACTGTCAGAGTGGTATCTGGACGTATCAAGGGTCCCAACAGCATACGCCCCACACCCTTACAGAGCCTCCACCATCTTGAACAGGCTCCTGTTCACATGCAAGGTCTATGAATTCATGAGGTTGCCTCCATAGCCGTACACGTCCACCCGCTCGATAAAATTTGAAACGATACTCGTCCGACCAGATAACATGTTTCCAGTCATCAATATTCAAATGTTGGCGTTGACAGGCCAAGGCTGGGCGTAAAGCTTTGTGTCGTGCAGTCATGAAGGGTACCCGAGTAAACCTTCGGCTCCGAATGCCCATACTGATAATGTTTTGTTGACTGGTTCGCAGGCTGAGACTTGTTAATGGCCTACCATTGAGATCTGCAGCAATTTGCGGAAGGGTTGCACTTCTGTCACGTTGAACGATTCTCTTCAGTCGTCGTTGGTCCCGTTCTTGCAGGATCTTTCTCCGGCAGCAGCGAAGTCGGGGATTTGATGTTTTACGTAACTCGTGATATTCACGGAACAGACGTGAAATGGTCACACGAGTAAATCCCCACGTCGGCGCTAACTCATAGATGCTGTGTCCCATCGCTTGTGCGGAGACTGTAACTCCACGTTCTAATTCACTTACATCTTGATAACCGGCTATTGTAGCAGCAGTAACCGACCTAACAACTGCGTCACACACTTGTTGTATTACGTAGGCGTTGCCGCCCGCAGCGCCGTATTCTGCCTGTTTGCGTATCTCTGTACTTGAATACCCACGCCTATACCAGTTTCTTTGGCGCTTAAGTGTATAGACGGCGTACCTGACAATGTCAGAAATTCTATGAGGCTTCTTGTGGATGATGATGCTGTATACACAGGAGTCTCAATATCAGCAGGAAGAGCTGCAGAGGATTGAAGCATAGTGCAGAAACTGGCAATTGACCCTCGGCATAAAGAAACGTAATGTGCAACGAATACGTACATAAAAAGACCCTTGATTGTATGATTATACGAATGCAGAACGATCACTGGAAGCATTTACTTCCATTCGTTCGGCGATTTAAAGTGAAATGACCACGTACGACAAATGCTAGACTCAGATTGACTGGAAGATTTCCCAGGAAATGCAGTCCATCAGCAAAGGAGGTAGCTTACACGACGCTCGATGGACCAGTACTCGAATATTGTTCTTCAGTTGTAAGTAGGCTGTTTATGTTTTCTTATTGGCAACGTTACGTAGCGGTCTGTGTGAGAATCACTGGCTGTGCTGTGTGCAGTCTGTGGCTAGTTTGCATTGTTGTCTGCCATTGTAGTGTTGGGCAGCGGCAGCTGGATGTGAACAGCGCGTAGCGTTGCGCAGTTGGAGGTGAACCGCCAGCAGTGGTGGATGTGGGGAGAGAGATGGCGGAGTTTTGAAATTTGTCATGAACTGCTATATATATTATGACTATTAAGGTAAATACATTGTTTGTTCTCTATTAATATCTTTCATTTGCTAACTATCCCTATCAGTAGTTAGTGCCTTCCATAGTTTGAATCTTTTATTTAGCTGGCAGTAGTGGCGCCAGCTATATTGCAGTAGTTCGAGTAACCAAGATTTTTGTGAGGTAAGCGATTTGTGAAACGCATAGGTTAATGTTAGTCAGGGTCATTCTTTCGTAGGGATTTTTTGAAAGTCAGATTGCGTTGCGCTAAAAATATTGTGTGTCAGTTAAAGCACAGTCATGTATAATTCTTCAAAAAGGGGATGTTTCACAGTCTGGGATACTTGCCAGGTATGGCTGATGAAGGAAATAGAGAAGATACAAATAAGAACTGCGCGTTTTGTTACAGGTTGATTCAGTAAACAAGAGAGTGTCACAGATATGATATGTCAGCTCCAGTGGCAGGCGCTGCAGAAGAGGTGCTCAGCATCACCGTATGGTTTACGAGTGCATACGTTCCTAGAAGAATAAAAAATGGTTCAAATGGCTCTGAGCACTATGGCACTTAACTTCTGAGGTCATCAGTCCCCTAGAACTTAGAACTACTTAAACCCAGCTAACCTAAGGACATCACACACATCCATGCTCGAGGCAGGATTCGAACCTGCGACCGTAGCGGTCGCACGGTTCCAGACTGTAGCGCTTACAACCGCTCGGCCACTCCGGCCGGTCTAGAAGAATCGAACAACATATTATTTCCTACTGTGTATATCTGGCGAAAGAACCACAAAGATAAAGTTAGAGAGATTGGAGCCCACCTGGAGTTGTCCTTGATACAAACCACATGCGACTGGACCAGGAGAAGTGGGAAGTGACAGTGGTACACAAAGCACCCTAAGCCACGCACCGTAAAGTGGTTCTGTGGAGTATAGATGTAGATGTAGATGAAGCAGATTGGCCTACGTGGAACTTTCGGCTGGTGTGGTGTATAACTATGTCGGTCGTAGTAGAAGGCAAGCTACTGCTGTGGTCTGTGTGCCGAGTATCTGTAGTGGCTGTGGCCTGCTTCGTTGTGACTGGCCCCGCCTTCGGTCAAGCACGTGACCAGTGCAGCAGTTTTGGGCCACAGCATGAGTTAATTCTGCTCGCCACTGCAGCAGACTGACGCCTTCCACCAGGCCTCAGCAGTATTCTAGTTGCGCCAGTAGGATTTCAGGTACAGCTACCTTGCCCGTCTCTCCACAGGTTGTGAAGTCTGTGTGGAGAGGTGTTTCCCAACAGTTTGATGGTATGACGTACTAACAAAGTCGCATTTCGTACATTATTTGTCGATTAGGTATTTTACTTTTACCTACAGATCTGGGAATCGTTCATGTTGAACTGAAACTGATCATTTAATAAAATTAATGCAACCAAACTTGTCAGCAAAGAATCTGTTTTACAACAGTGATTTCGGATTTTCTCCGAAGACATTATGCCAGTTTTCGCACGAGCTTCCTGTAGCCAGATGAGTTAAACCTTTTGTTCAGCAGGAGGACACAAAGGTCATAATTCAGTTTTCAATAGACTTCTGCAGGGATGGGGCAAATAGGGTACGTGATTTGGACATCGATGGAAGATCGCTTAGACCTAACGGAGCAACCTTGTCAAAGGACTTGAGTAAGCCACTGTTACTGCAATTGACAGTAGACAGTTTTTTAATTCACTGATTACAGATGCGGAATATAGTCATCGAGAATGTTAGACAACAACGTGAAGACAATAATACTTGCCTCAGCTGTCTTTTGGTGGCTGCAAAAAACATTTTTCCCAGTGACTAAGGAGCTTGAGACACCGCTGTAGAGCAAGAGACAAGTTCTCAGAACGTTCCAAACTACGTTTACGACACGTACCTTCTTTCTGTCGTGCTAGCTATACGAGTTTAATACATTTGTAGCAGTAACAGCACTTCCATTCCCATACTCCCTGAGATATTCCCGGCTAGTATTAATTCATGGAACCATGCCAGAGAAACCCACTAATGCTGGTTTCAGTTGTGTTGCAAATCTAGCTATTGACCTACCACAATGGTCGATTGGGAAGCTCAACTGCAAAATGAAATGCATTCTGAAAACAACACCCAAACTGTGACTACGCCATGTCTCTGCGATATCCTTTCCTCCACGAGTTTAGAACCGCGAGTTATACGAGAGAAATTACGCGGAGTCTGGAAGGTAGGAGATGAGGTTTTGATAGAAGAAAAGCTGTGAGGGCGGATCGTAAGTCTTGATTTGGAAGCTCAGTCGGTGCACATGTAAGACTCACCTTCAAAATTTTTTAAAGTTTGCACTGTTGTAAACGGGCACAACTGAACCAAATGACACAAGTCCTCTAAAGTGCCTCACATTACACGACTAACTAATAAACTTTTAGTCAAACTTTGGCAAAAAACTGTGCTAAACGCGAGCATAAAAAATAGGATTTTGAATTTATGTGGAAACAGAAGTTGTATCTATTGTTCTACTTCCCTAAGGCGGAAAAACTAAAAATGACGAGGCAGTAATGAAGAGAATGATAGAGTGACAAGGCCTTCAATCTGTTTTCAAGTGGATTTGCTTTCTCCTCCTCACTTTAAGTTAATTATAACATACATATTATACCCACGACTTAGGAACACAACGAGAACGCTTTACACGTTGCAGAACACGTAACATTATGCAATTCACGATCCTAATATTATTTCATTACTTAAGCACCTACCTTCTTTTCTGGACGTTCGGATTAACTATTTCAAAAACGTTTATCCCAACTGAGTTTCGCTGAAGACGACTTTTTACGATCCAGGTAAATATTTCGGTACTTTATTAAGGAAAGAGAACTTCTGTTTGTATTTTAGGAGTTCCACCGTTTTCTCTGTGGTTCCAGGGAAGAACAGCAACGGCGCTGAAACCAGGTCGACACAGCAGAATACTGGCGAGCCCAAGGAAGGGGTGATGAGTAAATAAGTCGGTAGAGCACACTTACCCGCCAGAGGCAAGGTCCCAAGTTCGAGTCCCAGTGCGGCACACAGTTGCAGTCTGCAGGAAGTTAAATATAAAAAATCGTCGACCATAAGAGAATGAACTCCGAAAACCTCCACTAGGCTCAGTAGTCATAGTGGATTGGTGGAATTTCCACAGAACGTACTCTTAGTAACAGGGCATCTTTGCCGTCTTTATGTGCCGAGTCTTCCGAAATTTGAAAACTCTTCTGTCTTTCCTTACTGAAGCTTTGCTACGGTGTTTCGAAATCTCTGGAAAAGCGTCTTATGCGATGTCGTCTGGCTAATCCCACACAGCAACTGGTGAAGTGCCGGCAGTCCCCAATAGAAAAAAATGGGCCGTCCTCTGGGAAGTCGAGGCGCGCCAGTTGATGACTCCATGGCGGCGGCCTTGGCACGTGGCACGCTGCACGTCTCGCCCAGCGACTATTTGTGTTGTTTCGCAAGGACGATCACAGTGTGCCTAGCTTCTAGGCTCGAAACTGAGCTCCAGGAACGTAAGAGGCGTCTACCTAAAGCAAAACGCCATCGCTGATGATGTCCATATCTCCAGGCATCGCACTTCGGTGAAAAAAATTATACCCGCTACTCTCATGCGATAGGCCGTAATAACTTTATGAAATATTTGCCTGTTCTTCATATGCGATGTGGCTGAGTATTTTTTTTTTTTTTTTTTTTTTTTTTTTACTTGAAACTTTTTGAACTTCGCCCTACAGCTCGACAATGCTTATCCTGAAGCTTGAGTTGGAAGGGATACACATTCATGGGGGGGCAGGATGACTTGCCGAATTGGGGCAGGATCGAGTCATTATTGTGCAAAACGCATACATAGAACTTTTTCTGCCTCAGACCTCAGGAACCGCTGGTAGAATGGAGCAACATTTTAAGCAAATTGCGCGTCACGTCCTGAAAATTACTCTTAAGATCTACAGTGCTTGTGGTAATGAACACATCACGCAGTTGTATTGTTCTTTTCTTTATTTGACACTTACGAATCTTGACAAAAGAAAAAGGGTTGAAATGGGTCTAACCACTATGGTACTTAACATCTGATGTCATCTGTCCCCTAGACTTTGAACTACTTAAACCTAACTAACCTAAGGACAGCACACACATCCATGCCCGAGGCAGGATTCGAACCTGCGACCGTAGCGGTCAAGCGGTTCCAGACTGAAGCGCCTAGAACCGCACGGCCACACCGGCAGGCTACATTCAATTGTCACGTTTTTTGTTGAGCTGGCACACATCTTCCTAAAGAATTTTATCGTTCTAATCCATATTGTAAGCTTAATGTATTGCTGCCAGTCAAACATTTTACACGCGTTTTGGTATTCTGAATTGTTATTTTTATACCTATAGCAAAAATTGCATAAAGAATTTGCGTTACATTTTACATTAAGAATTCCAGTGTATGTAATTAAAGCAAACATTTAAAGACAGGAGGAAACTATGGGTAATATTTTCTTTTTTTTTACGTTAGCTTGGATTCTCGATCTGATGATGAAATGCTTTTACTTTTAGGACAAAATGGTCTAGTGTTTCCCCGTAGTTTAGCATTTTCGGCTCAGCGGATATTACGAGAGCGTGCTGAAAAATAACGCCTAAGTATTTTTTATGTGAATAGTCATAAAGCTTTTCAAATAAACGTTACTAATATCCTACATCTTTATACTTCATGTCTACGTGACTGCACCTCACACCACTTCAGGGAACAGAACTACGGTGTGTAACATGACTCTGTCCACACATGGAGCGCCGCGCGGGATTAGCCGAACAGTCTGTGGCGCTGCAGTCATGGACTGTGCGGCTGGTCCCGGCGGAGGTTCGAGTCCTCCCTCGGGCATGGGTGTGTGTGTTTGTTTGTTCTTAGGATAATTTAGGTTAAGTGGTGTGTAAGCTTAGGGACTGATGACCTTAGCAGTTAAGTCCCACAAGATTTCACACACATCTGAACATCACACATGGAGCACGTTATACTTCAACAAGACAACGCCGAACCCCACACGAGTGCTGCGATATCTGCAACAACCCGATGCCTTAGGTTGATCATCCTGCATACATTCCCTACGTGGCCCCATCCGACTTTCTTCTCTTCCAAAAACTTAAAGAGCACGTTCGTGATTTCACTTGGATAATGATAAAGTGGTGCAAGCGAACGTGACGTTGTGGCTCCGTCAACAAACCCAAAACTGGACTCGCATTCTGCGGAACGACGGTTCAAACCCGCGTCCGGCCATCCAGATTTAGGTTTTCTGTGATTTCCCTAAATCGCTCCAGGTAAATGCCGGAATGGTTGCTTTGAAAGGGCTTGGCAGATTTACTTCCGCGTCATTCCTTCTCTATTGATCACGTTGTCGACTGGATGTTAAACACTAAACATCTCGTCCTTCTCCTGCTCCTCACAACAAAGTCAAACATTCTACAGTGGAGGTATCAACAAACTGGTCTCTTGTTTGGAGAAATGTGTTCATAGTCAGGGTGACCCTGCGGGGTAATAAATATGTAGACATGAAGAACAAAAATGTAGAACATCAATAACGTATGTTTTATTTAAAAAGCTATAAGAGTTTTCATGTAAAATATTCAGAGGCACTACTTTTCAGCATGGCCTTGTAAAAATGTCACTCCACAAAACGTTAAGCAGCTAGGAGTAGCACCGGCCTCATTCAGTGAAATTTATGGATTTATTAAAAATTCTAAAAGACAACAGCTCCTATGATGTTGATGGAATTTCAAACAGAACTTTGAAATGTTGTTGTAACCTAATAAGTAATTTCCATACCGATGTATGTAATGCATCACTGACCCACTGAGTTTTTCCAGGCGCATTAAAATATGTAACTGCAAAGTCTCTTCGTAGGAAAGATGACATGAAAAACTTTAACTGTCGTTCAGTTTCCTTAACCAGATCATATTTCACAGTGTTCGAAAAAGTAATGTACTCAAGAGTATTCTCACATCCAAGCATATACAATGTACTTAACAACTCACAGTTTGGATTCCACTCCACTGCACTGAGAACCGTATTTATACATTCACTCATCAAATGTTACAACCCTTAAATAATAAAATATCGGCAGCTAGTATTTTTTGCGATATTTCCAAGGCGTTTGATTGTCTATAAAGTGTTATTATCCTATAAACACTCACGTTTTGTTGAATTAGATGCTATACATAAAGCTACAGAACAACAAACGAACAAGAAACACAATGCAAAAAATTGTGCTGAAAAATTGTAATAATGTTGGCAGGGTATAAATTTTTGGCGGCTGGGGAGAGATCAAAAACGGAGTCCCACAGGTTTCAATTTCTGCCCCACTCCCATTCCTTATATATGTGACAGAGCGTTCACTTTAGATTTAACAAGCAGAATAGCTACTTTTAGTGGACGATACTAGTCTTATAATAAAACCCATTAGAGACAAAGTCGCAGAAGAGATTGTTAGTTACGTTTTTTCAAGTAATTGTTAAGTGGTCTCTGAAAATAGACTGTCCCTTAATTTTGGAAGAAAAAATACACCATATTCCATTCTGTTCACCAAATGGCGTCACACTAGTAATTGATGTAGCACATGGAAAGGAGTCAGTAAATAAGGCAGATTGCTATAAATCTTTCAGTGTAAATACTGATGAAAGTTTGAACTGGATAACGGATATTACTGAGATTCTCAAAAACAATTAAGTTCACCTACTTCTGCTCTTCAAATAACTGCTAGCCTTGGAAGCAAACAAATCAACTTCCTGGCATGTTTTGCACATTCCACTCAATATTGTCTTATGGAATACTTTTCTGAGGTAGCTCACCACTTGGAAATTACTGATGGCGCAGAAGCGAGTAGTGAGAATAATATGTGGGGTCCACCTGCTGTTGTCATGTAGATACCTCTTCAGGGAGTTACACATTTTAATTCCACCGTCGCAGTACATATACTCGCTAGTAAAATTCGTCGTAAATAATACATCAAAATTTGAGAAGAACAGTGAGGTCCATACTTGCAACACTAGAGGAAAAAATTACATCATTAAAGCTGCCAGTGCTTCAGAAAGGAGTTGAATATACAGCTACAATTTTTTTTTTCCTTTGCGTAATATCGTTTAACCCAAAGACATTTACGTGGAAAACAACTTCTCTCCCATGGACGACTTTGTATTTAAAAATTGGAACCGTGAAAAAAGATCTTGTTGCAAGTATTACTGAATGAGGCGGACTAAAAAAATAATATTTTCGTTAATTTTAACACTAATAACGCAGACATATCATGTAAACGTACTTTTTCTACATAATTTCGATAAAAGAATCGTTCACCTGGTCTATGGAACTTGTAAATGACTAACTAACTCTCCGCAGTAAGATTCGGCGATTCTTTGGATTCACAGCGTCTCTCCCTTTAAAAATTTTTTAAACGCAGGATACAGCAAAGTCAGACGATCCTTTGAAGAGATTCACCACAACCATTCAAGCAAATGAAACGGACTTTGTCTTTTACGATGCAGAGCCAATGACTTTCATCTTGCTTTGATTGCCGTTTCGTTTCTAGCGCGAAACTGCGGACCGACGTCTTATCGATTCGAACGTATCAGCGCACAATACCCATTACATTATTTTTTCGAAACACAGATATGTTCGATTTTAGATTTTACTTTTTGTTAGGATTCAACAAAGCTTTGTCGAAGTTATTTCTTTTCTTATAGCATTTGTATAGCATCAGTTTTTTCATAAGTCAGCTCATGTTCTTGTTATACTCTTATATTAATTTATTCCATTATATACCCAAGGCGCCGAAATAGTTCAAATGGTTCAAATGGCTCTGAGCACTATGGGACTCAACTGCTGAGGTCATTAGTCCCCTAGAACTTAGAACTAGTTAAACCTAACCAACCTAAGGACATCACAAACATCCATGCACGAGGCAGGATTCGAACCTGCGACCGTAGCGGTCTTGCGGTTCCAGACTGCAGCGCCTTTAACCGCACGGCCACTTCGGCCGGCCGCCGAAATAGTTCTCTATACACATGATACAAGTATTAGAATCAGACGTAATGAAGCAATATCAGCGCATGAAAATGTAAATAACATTTTCTTGTAAATCGGTAAGATTTTCTCGCAAACGGACTGTCACTGAACTTAGATAAATCACAGCACACGCAGTTCAGTACTGCAGAAGGCCTGATCACACCATTAGAAATAACTGAGGAGAGGAAATCAATAAATAAAACAGAATACTCTGAATTTTTGAGTGTTCATATTGATAAGAGCCTGTCTGGAAGTCATAGACTGAGATGACAGAAGTCGTGGGATAGCGATACGCGCATATACAGATATTGGCAGTATCGCATAGACAAGGTACAAAAAAATGGTGCGACCGTAGCGGTCGCGCGGTTCCAGAGTGTAGCGTCTAGAACCGTTCGGCCACTCCGGCCGGCAATGTTTACAAATGTGGCTCCTATTTTGGAGCTCCCCCAGGTGGAGATAGATCTAAATCTACATATATACTGCGCAAGCCACCACACGGTGTGTGACGGAGGGTACCCTCTGCCACTACTAGTCATTTCCTTTCCCGCTCCACTCGTAAATAGAACGAGGAAAAATCGACTGTCAATATGCCTCCATATGAGTCCTAGTTTCTCGTATCTTTTCTGCATGGTCCTTACGCGCAATGTATGTTGGTGGCAGTAGAATCGCTTGGCAGTCAAAAATGGTTCAAATGGCTTTGAGCACTATGGGACTTAACATCTATGGTCATCAGTCCCCTAGAACTTGGAACTACTTAAACCTAACTAACCTAAGGACATCACACAACACCCAGTCATCACGAGGCAGAGAAAATCCCTGACCCCGCCGGGAATCGAACCCGGGAACCCCGGGCGTGGGAAGCGAGAACGCTACCGCACGACCACGAGCTGCGGACGCTTGGCAGTCAGCTTCAATTGCCTGGTCCCTAAATTTTCTCAGAATTGTTTCTCAAGAAGAACGTCACCTTCCCTCCAGGGACTCCCATCTGATTTCCTGAATCATCGCCATAACACTTACATGTTTTTCAAACCTACCGGTAACAAATCTAATAGCCCGCCTCTGAAGTGCTTCTAGTCTTCCTTCAATCCGACCTGATGAGGATCCCAAACACAAAAGCAGTTCTCATGAATAGGTCGTACCAGCTTTCTATATGTGGTCTCCTTTACGGGTGAACCACACTTTTTTTCCCAAATTTCGCAAATAAACCGAAGTCGACCACAGTTCTCACATGTTCATTCCATTTCATATCGCTTTTCAACGTTACCCCCAGATATTTAAATGACTTGGTGTGTCAAGAAAGATCCTACTAATACTGTATCCGAACATTACAAACTTGTTCTTCCAACTCATTCCATGTACTTATATTTTTCCACATTTAGAGTTAGGTGTCATACATCACACCAAATAGAAATTTTGTATAAATCGTCTTGTATCTTCCTGTAGTCACTCAAATTCGACACCTTACCGTACATCACACCATCATCATCAGACAACCGCAGATTGCTGCCCACCCTGTCCGCCAAACTATTTATGTATATAGAGAACAACAGTGGTCCTATCATACTTCCCTGGAGCACTCCTAACGGTACCCTTGTTTCTGATGAACACTCGCCCTCGAGGACAATGTACTGGGTTCAATTACTTAAGGAGTCTTCGAGCCACTCACATATCTGTGAACCTATTCCATGTGCTCGTATCTTCATCACTCTATTGCACTTAATCCGTAGTTTGAAGTGAATCATGTGAGAAAAGGGCAAGATGAGTTACGCACGAGTGAGACTTTCTGATTCGTGGACATGAGCTTCTCAGTCTCAAGAAAGTTTGTTATATTCAAATTGAGAATATGTTCAAGGATTGTGCAGCATTTCGAAGTTAGAGATATTGACCTGTCATTTTTTCCAGTCACTTGGGACTTTGTGCTGGCGAGAGATTCACGATAAAAGCAGGTGTAGATGTAGATGCAGGTAAAACACCTTAGAAACAGAACCAGCAACTTCTTAACAGTTGAAAAGAAACTCACCGAGTCCTCTTAACCACTCATCAACTTTGAATCAGCTGGTGATGAACAATAAATAAACGAACTTTATGAATGGATGGTATCCCAGTTTATCAGCCTTAACCAAATACATATGACATTTTTTTTTTAAACACAGGCTAAATGAGATTATCAGTAGGTGAGTTAACTCGTATCTTCTGCTACTTCGCAGCATGTAATAACATATTTTTCTGTCTTCCCCTGCACATAAAGGATTAGGTAGTTGTTTCTCCCGGCTTCACATTCACTTCGTCTTCTCCTTGGCCTCCACACTACTACTGATGCAATGTCTTAGATTTCTTGTTGACGTAATCTGTCATCATTAATTTGTCCCAAATGATATGGCTCGTCTTTATGATTACTTTCGACGTAATCAGTTATATTTCATTTTATTGGTCGTCAGGTAGCTGTTCGTAACCTTAACCGCACCATAAATGAAGGCCTGTAGGTACAGTACAATGCTACGGGCGGACGTTTTATGTGGGACCTGTCCTCGTAATCGAAGACAACATGACGGTTGTGAACTACGTGAATATGAAACTTCCTGGCAGATTAAAACTGTGTACCAGATCGAGACTCGAACTCGGGACCTTTGCCTTTCGCGGACAAGTGCTCTACCAGCTGAACTAACCAAGCACGACTCACGCCCCGTCCTCACAGCTTTACTTCCGCCAATACCTCATTTCCTACCTGCCAATCTTCACAGAAGCTCTCCTGGTAGAGCACTTGCCTTGGAAAGGCACAGGTCCCGAGTTCGAGTCTCGGTCCGGCACACAGTCTCAATCTGCCAGGAAGTTTCATATCAGCACACATTCCGTTGAGGAGTGAAAATTTCATACGTGAATATTGCTACAGGCCATTTGCATCCCTTCATGTTTGGTGTCTTCCACCAATGTGTCACAGGGCCATACTGGTCCTATAGTGGTCTGAGGAGTATGGTAGTGAACACATGTTGATGTCTTTGCCACCAAATTCGGGTATATGAACCGAATGAAACGCATTTGGCACCGTGTTGGACACCAGTTTCACGTGCAAAAACGACCGGCCCGTAATGCACGGGAATCCCGTGATCTGTGCGTGGACACCTGATGTCACACGTTTCCGGAAACCTACCAAGGACTTGTTCAATGCACCAATTGCTGGCTCGCAATCCAGGTATACGATATTAGTCAAAGTAGCGTCCTCTTGCACACGCATCTGGAATATAGGGAAAATTCTAAAAATCGACTTCCCAGAGGAGGATCATTCCTCATCTTGCTTTGGCTGCCCATATCAAAGACTTAGGCTCTCAGATTAGACAAAATGGAAAGAACGAGACCACATGTATGAACTAACATATTGTAGTCCTTATTTTCCGTGCCTTTTTTGTTAACTGACGTATTTGCTCAAACACCTCTACTTTCTTTCAGTCGGTACAAATCGTTCAGTTTATATGCAATTAACAATTTTCAGGTTACCTGTTCTCTGACCCCTGCACGTAGTCCAACGCATAACTACCGCACTGCATTGTCACCGAGGGTTTACCACCAAGTTCTTTGCTCGCAAGAGAAGAATTCTGTGTACCGCAGACGGTGGTAACTCGGGTGTGACAACAGCGCTTTAGAAGGATAGTAGCCTTTTCCTGTTTCTGCCATCAGAATAATATTTTTTTGTGGACGAAGTTTAAATACTTGTACAGACAAAAAGTTTAATAAACTATTAAAATATTAAAATAAAATAAAAAGTAGAAGAAGGGGTAGAATCACTCAAACTTACTCAACAGTCAGAATATGGTGTGTGCACATTAAGCCACATTTTAAAGTAAGTTATCGTCTGCCTCTTGTTTGATGGAGATAGTTTTTGCACCAGTGTAACCTCAAGCAGAAAGTATCAGTGTGGCTATGGTAATTACTTGCTACTGCAGCTGACATATTGGTCGCATGAGAACAGTACCTCTTTTGATATTTAAAACAATTGTCATTCGTTCTTCGGTCTCAGTTGCACAGTTTTGAATACGTGGATGTTTCGATCTCTCTGGATCACCTTCAGAGCTATGTAGTTGCGTCAGCAACCCGCCTTGTCTGTGTCAGAATCTCATATCAGAGCACCTGAGACAGACATGGCGGGTTGCTGATACAACTACGTAGATCTGAAGATAATCCAGAGAGGTCGAAATATGACATGTATTCAAAAATCTGAAATTGAAAGTGAGAGCTTCCTTTTTTTCGAATTATTTATAACTTAACGGTTATTTAAATTTTCTTATCACTAAACTGGAGTTGACGTCCTTTAACGAATACCTTTCGAAAGTGAATCAAAAGTGTGGTCATCAGTACTTAGTGTACTGTACGGAAGTGCGCCATTACACATGTATTAGAGCGCAGGTTGCACAAAATACCTCCTCAGATAACGTTAATCCTGCACAAGAACCTCTGATCAAGTGCCAGAAACACGAAGCGCAACGCTCGAGGCCGAAACTAAAGAACCGCTGAGGCCACAACGATGTATCAATACTACATGGTTAGCTTAATACAGTCGTACAAAATACACTCGTTGTGGAAGAAGCAGAAATAAAATGAAAATCTGAGACTGCTTCCGTAGCCGGAGCATCGACAGCGGGCAACGCCTGCAGGTTAGCCAACCAGCGCTACGTTCCAAACCCCAGTTCCCACAGCTGCGTAACGAGGAACGCGTAGTGCGTTCTACAATCTGCTTCAGCGCACAGTCGCACCGTCGGATGACGTCGTGAGCAGTCTCATACACAGGTTCCTCAAATCAGTTTCCACACACTATTCAGCTCATTAGAATCCTGTGAAACGTCCCCTTTCAACAATTATACATGACTGTGCTTAAACTGACACACAATATTTTGTTAGCGCAACGCAATCTGACTTTCAAAATTCCCTACAAAAGAATGGCCCTGACTAACATTAAACTATACCTTTCACAAATCACTTACCTCACAAAAATCTTCGCTGCTCAAGCTACTGCAATACAGCGAGCGCCACTACTGCCAGCTAAATAAAAGATTCAAACTATGGAAGGCACTAACTACTGATAGGGATAGTTAGCAAATGAAAGACATTAATAGAGAACGAACAATGTATTTACCTTGATATCATCATATATAAATATAGCAGTTCAAGACAAATTACAAACCTCCGCCATCTCTCTGCCCACATCCACCACTGCTGGCGGCTCACCTCCAACTGCGCAACGCTACGCGCTGTTCACATCCAGCTGCCGCTGCCCAACACTACAATGGCGAGTATTACAACAATGCAAAGCAGACACAGACTGCCCACAGCACAGCCAGTGATTTTCATACAGAGGTGGCGCTACCAATAAAAAAACCTAAACAGCCTACTTACACCTGTATACCATTGTTTAGGCTGACAGAGTCTAACGTTCCAACGGCAAAACGGTCATACCACAAGCTCGGACGGGATATGAACAGGAAACCATGTTTCCGTAGTTTCTCAATCGCTAAAGGAAAATTATGCGATTGTTTTGAAAATGGCACGATCCACTTCACTCCTCATACTTCTTCTATCTGAGCTTCTCTCGATCGATAATGATCTACTTCTGACAGGATATGAAAACCTAATCACCCCTCCTTTGTTCCTCTTTTGTTCATTTGAAAATCAAACAAATTTTTCTATACCTTTAGCCAGCTACAAATGCGTGTTCGCCTGAGTTTGTGATTCTATCATAAGGAGGGCTGATGGAATTGCAAGAATGACTCGTAACTACCTCCTGAGCACAAAATGGCTGTTGGCTTCTGTCTCGGGTTCTTCGGCGGACGTTCGTCTCATGATTCTTTTGCCGTTTCGCCAGCACGAGTGGCTGGCAAAGCATCTGACGAACGTCGGCCTAAGAACCCGGGATAGAAGCCAACAGGCAGTTTGTCAACAAGTGACCACGGAAGCCTTAACAATTTTGTACCTTCTGTAGTATTAGCATAAAGACGAAAATCATAGGACCCCATATCTCAACATATTTTTGTTTTGAGAAATACGTTTACAGAACTTTTTCCTAATTTTGACAAGTATTATCCCCTGTAAGAATATGGGGCACTTTTTTAAACATTCAGAGTATTCTTAACTGTACATTGTACGCCCACTGCACGCCTTTTATCTTGACTGCCAAGGATAACTTTTTGTTCAGAAACAAAATAAAAAACCTGTCATGCAGATGTTGTTTAGCAACCAGGTACACATTAATCATCATATTTACTTCGTTGTATTTTGTTCATTACGACGATATGAAGGAGAGCAGGGCAACATGGGGCGGAACGGGAGACTTATCGCTTGACAATTTTTGTAAAATTAAAGAGAACAAGAAAACACTTATTAAAGGTTTAAAAAAACATCATCGTGTAGTATAACCTTAACGTGTCTTACTTGAATATCGCTTAAAACTGTATTTTACATGTTTTTCACATTTTTCCCAAAGAAATATCTGAATATTTCCCGTTTCGTTGCGCCAAGGAGGCAGAATGGGATGAAGCAATTCTTTTGTGAAATTATTGTATTAACGTTGAAATTATTAGGAATATCACCTCACAACTAAGACATAAATTTGTTTAACGAACACTTTAGACTAAATAATATGAAATCTTAAAAATAATAATTGCTAACAATAAGAAAATATTTTAATCTTATTTTGAAAATTTTGCAATTACTTTGAATGCTTAATGCAAAGTTATTGTTACTGTTAATTTTACTTTACGGCATCCCATCGCTCGTTCAAAAGATCTGTTTTATGGCTTGCGAACTGACAACATAAGATGTCTAGTAATAAATTCTATAAACCAATCTTGCCCAGCTACACAACTTCCTTGAACAAATTTGCTAGCTGATAGGCTAATGATCTTACTAAGGGACGTCTCATAGTTGGACTAAAAATTCTACTCTCCGTTGACATAGGTGTGGTACCAGTTCGTCTTTTTGTTATGCTTTACGAAGGTACCATTCCAACCTTTATCTGAGTACGTTAAACGCCTTAGATGCTTTTAAAACCTTCGTTTCAGAAGAAAAGCGGCTAAAACTGCCATTTCCATTGATTTGCTAACTGACTGTTGTCTATCGGACTTACTAATGTAAATTCACACCATCTGAAAAAGCAAGGAAATAAAACGAAATTTATGGTTTGAAATCTACTTGCGTCAAAAAATGAAAGGGCAGAACGGGACATTATTCCATTTCGCCCCGTCCGGTTCTGTTCCAAGAGCACATATCAGGTTAGCAATTTCTATGGGACATAGGAACTGACGGTGAGACGTGTTATGTGACTAAGGTACCGTGCATGGCATGCACTTTAGATTACATGTAATTTAAGGGAGCACAATTAAGAATTAACTGGTTATCTTGCGTTTAAATTAATCGAAAGTTGTAAAACTACAACTGGAAACGTGAAGGACAACCATTGACTTACAAGTAGCTTTCCGAACCAAATCAAAATGACTCACGTTTCCCCTTCTATTCAGAGACGCAGCTACATGTCTGTACAACAGGTTTCAGCATTCTCCAGTCTACAAACAATACAGCTCCGTTGTGCCCTACAATCCTGTTCTGCACCGAATTCCGCTACGTATTTATTAGTCAACCACAAAAACAAGAAATAATGCTTTTCAATCACGGACCGCGTTTACTGTATACGATACAGCGTGTAAAAATACTAAATACACCAGACTGTAAGTAAGGAAATATTATCGAAATTGATTTTCTGATAACTAACATTCTCGATAAATAAATAGAGTTTCTACCTTCTCTTCATCGGCGAACGTTGTATTCACACAAATCTCCAACTAAAGACGGTTGACTGGATTAGTGGTGTGTATTTTCCTTGGATTTCCATTCGTTTACTGTCAGCTTCACAAAAGTGAATGAGTTACATTACCCAGGATACATGCATTCGTGCAAGTCCAACATACTCAAAGTCAGTTTTGTGTTCCGTTTTTAACAACTTCATGTTTATGTGAATGGGACACCGAGACAATTAGAAATATGGCAGCTTCAACGGAATAGAAATGACATCCATCCAGTTACAAAGCACGGGTTTATTAAAGCTTGACGACGGTTTCGACGGTTTTAAAACTGTCTTCTTCAGAAGATATTGTACGTAGAATCATATTATCTATAGCCAATGTGGGAGTCGTTGACTCTGTACATGTACTAAACAGAGTCAACGACTCCAGGTTGGCTATAGATAATGTGATTCTACGTGAGCCGTGGCGGTTTTTTCGCAATGTATCGATATCACTATTCCTATTATCTTTGACTTAAATGTTACCGTTGGAGGGCAGCGCCCTCTGGTGTGGCAGCTCCGGGCGTGTCAGAAGCGCGCCTAGCTGTCAGGGCAGAGTTCACTGTCATTTGGTCTGCCTTCGTTCTGTTTATTGGGTGTGGGTGCCCGTGTCTCAACGGTATTCGAAGGGCGATGTAACTGCAAGATCTGTTAGAAATTTTAAACTGATTCATTGGCTGATATCTCATAATAATTTATTTTGTGTGTTAACTGTATGTATCTGTAGTGTTTGTGTACCTTTAGCCAGTGTTAAGCGCCGTGTTCCAGAAGAAAGTTTATTCTGTATGTTGGCGGTGTACATTAATATATGCGTTACATGTTCTTGTGCGCCTACCCTTAATTCCCCTGATTTTTAATGTAAATGATTGCTGGTGTAATTTTGAAATGTTTAGTATTACCAGTTACCACAGATGATTATTTTTCGTGTCAAAATGTGTGTCTGTTTTGCTGTTTCATTGGCCTGTTGATAATTTGCTTTTCTTATTTTGATTTCTTTGAAGCTAAGGTTAAAGGCCTATGCTGTCAAAGAAATTATGTAGTGCGTCCCTTCTATTTAAGTCGCTCAGATAAATTTTAGTCTCTTCCAGGAAACATTGGTTTTCTCCGAACCACTATGGGCTAATGTATATACTGATGAGCTTTGAATGTAATGCGATTGTCCCTGAGGCTGGTTTGATAGAAAGGAAAATTTTTTCTGATATTACTATAGTATCACTGAAATTATTTTTTTTAAATATTTTTAGCTGGTTTCTTACATCTTTTGGCTAACTTTTTAAAAAGCAGTTAATTTGTCGTGGATTTTGGTGAGAGCTTAGGTTAATTAATTCTACCATAAGAGTTGTTTATTTGATGCATGGCTATGTGTTGGAACTCTGTCTAATTAAAATTATCTGTGCTGCAGGAAACTGTCGTTAATAATCTCTCGCACTCCATTACTGAAACGTGTTGCCTAGGATCGAGCCCCACTTGCTCACTCCTCTTCGGCTTGCTTAGCCGACTGTTTACAGCATTTGGAGTACATACACTCGGAAGATTTCGCCGCTATGTGTCTCACTGTTTCCTCCAACTGTGGCACACTACTTGATGTTCATGTTCAAGTTAACTTTGTATTTGGAAGAATTCTGAATCTGTATCCGTTAGCGTGTTGCCACCACCTTAAGCAAATTGTGACGTATGTTGGAACGCCAACATATGCCTTAGTCTATTATACCTTAATTATTCTTGTGTTATCGGAAAATTTGTTAAATCTTCAATTGATGTGTTTTTCTGGATTTTAAATAATCTTGTCTAGATATTGGTGTTAAATTTTTTTATCTGTTTTAAGTATGGTTTTAGATTTTTTTAATCTGTCAGGTTTAAATCATGTTTTATTCTCACCATTTTATAATTAAGGCCGTTCGAGTCTGTTCTGGTACTGTTGTTTCGATTTACGTCTGCCTTTATTACGCCTTTGGCCTTATTACATTCTGTACATTTTACATTGCGTACTTGCCTTAAAGAATATTAAGTCACCTTGGTTTAAAATTAACTTTACATTTTCTTTAAATTATTTAAACTGACACTAAACTTTAAATTAGTTTCTCATTGCTTGACCTTTGATTAATTAAAAAATAAATAAAAGCTTGAGTCGCTGCTGTATGATTGAAACTGTGTAAAAGCAATTTTTGTTCTACCAGTGAATAAATTGTGTAAAATCCCCCTGGCCCAGTCCTTCCCGGTTTTCCTCCCTGATTGAATTAAGAGCCCGTAATTATCACCATTTCACTGCGTACATAAAGAAGATGGTTTTGAAACCGTCTAAACCGTGATCAAGGGTTAATAAACCTATATTTTGCAACTGATGGCTGTTATTTCTATTCAACTGGAGCTCTTGCATGCACAGTTACTAAAGAGCACCCGTGTTCAGAATCTTAAAAATATAGGGTACTATTTAAAAAAGACATACTGCTGTTCATGTCTCCATAACGAACAAGGTTACAAGAAAGGCAATCGTATTGGTCGAAATACTGACATACTTTCGTGTTAATATGCTACGTACACTTGAGAAGATAGTTACGTGACTGATTATGTATTCTGAGAAAGGCACTCCACATTTTAGACCAAATGTAGTTATCGTGTTCTCTTACTTAAACGGTTGTCACAATGAGAAAAAATGAAACGGCAAAGTTTATGTAGCTATGCAAACAGACTTCTCTTTTAATAAGCTACGCCGGTGTTGCAATATGGCTGAGTGTCATGCGATACGACGTCGCAGTTTCCGCGTGACTCCTCTTCGGTGAGGCGGCGAGACACAACAGGAAAACGTTCCTTGGGAGAAGGCTGTAAACATCATCACTGCTGGTTCAGTACTAAAAACACGCACCAGAATTTTCTCAGAATGTCGGGTGAGTCATTGTGCAAACAATACTGTTGAATACGTCTCGTTTTGTGGAAGAGTTGCAGGGCATTCGAGTTGATATTCGTTCGTTGTGGTTTCCAAATAGCATACTGGTTTGATGTAGCTCTCCATGTTTACCCTGTGTGAACCTCTTCATTGTGCGCTGCTAGTGCAAGCGACATCCTCTTGAACCTGCTTACAACAGTGGAGTCTCGATGTACCTCTACAAAAATGTTCGCCCCTCACACTTCCCCAAAATTAAGTATTGTTCGATGTCTCAGGTGATGTCCTATAAAATTATTCGTTCTTCTAGTCAAAATGTGCTACAAAATTCTTTCCTCCAGATCCCCAATAGTTATCAGATCTACTCTTTTAATCTTCAGCACTTTCTGTAGTGCCACATTATAAATGCTTCTAGTCTCTTCCAGAGAATATATCGTAACTGACGCACTGAGAACCAAAAGTATCCAAAGTAAAGACACAGTCTCGAGAAAAATGTATGTTAGTGAAAATCAAATTTGTAAACAAACCACCTTCCTCATAGGTCCGACTCGTTTCGTAACCAAGCCGCAACATCCTACATTTCTTATGGAAAACAATATATCCGCCTGATATTATGAAATATTGATTAATATTTGCGATTATATTTATTATTAATGTTAATTCAGAAAATTTGCAAGTGTAGGCTACTGACACAACTTCTTTCGACAGTTGTAAAGTCCGTTATTAACGTCAAGCTAGAAACAGAACATAAATAGCAGGAACTAAATGCATCTCACACACACACAGTTGTGTCCTATTCCACCCCTTCATGGTCCTCGTTATCATCATTTTAACTAAGTACACTCTGTGACCTGAGGTTCAGATAAAAATATCGATATATCTCCCATTACGAAGAACTACAGCTAAATATATGATGTAGACAATAAATTATGTTGCCAACCCTAGACAACAATTGAGCAGCCCAGAGCAAGAAAATCATGATTTGTGTGTTTGTGTATGTGTGTGTGTGTGTGTGTGTGTGTGTGTGTGTGTGTGTGTGTGTGAATTCCTAAGGGACCAAACTATGATTTGTGCTTTGGGCCAATATGGAAGTGAGTATCCGAGAAATCGGCGAGACAGCTTTTTATGAATGTTCATACATTCAGTGTAGCTCTACAGATATAGATAAAGCTGGTTCACCATAAGATGAGCAGGCGTCAGGAACATGCACAAATGCCAAAATCAGAAAATCGTGGACGGTGTGTTTAGGCCCCTATGGTTCTCAGCGCTGTATAGTACTCACAGTGTCCGCAGGAGTGTGCGTATTAGCAGATAAAATGTACGAACTTCAAAAGTCAAGGAGTGCATGTTTTCAAGTAAGTTTTCGACATTTGAGTTGGGCAGAGAATCAGAAGGGGCCACAATTGCCTTTATTGTAGAGCTTCCGGCATCTCAACGTGGCCGGCCGGAGTGGCCGAGCGGTTCTAGGCGCTACAGTCTGGAACCGCGCGACCGCTACGGTCGCAGGTTCGAATCCTACCTTGGGCATGGATGTGTGTGATGTACTTAGGTTAGTTAGGTTTAAGTAGTTCTAAGTTCTAGGGGACTGATGACCTCAGATGTTAAGTCCCATAGTGCTCAGAGCCATTTGAACCATTTGAACCTCAACGTGTAGACTCCAATAAACAATAAACAGGTCAGCATTGCCGCTACTCTTGCAACGAACGTTCCTTCCGAAGTGTCTTCCTTTTTACAAGGTAGACACTGCAGTCTCTACATCAGACAGAATAATTCATACACTTCGGCGGAGTTGAACAAATTACACCTTCCTGTGCGACTTTGCCACATTTGCCGTGGCTTCTCCCTTGCACGCTAGACGTCCAAAGCGTTGA
The DNA here is from genome assembly GCF_021461395.2 of Schistocerca americana. Taxonomy (NCBI): domain Eukaryota; kingdom Metazoa; phylum Arthropoda; class Insecta; order Orthoptera; family Acrididae; genus Schistocerca; species Schistocerca americana. The sequence goes on along the minus strand of NC_060124.1, from coordinate 159,126,157 downwards.
CATCTAAAACTGCACTTTTGATTGGGGACATAAGGTGCACGTTTAAGCGATGGAAACCTGCCTTGATACGCCGTGCTACCGAACGTAAGTATAAATAAATCCGATGTGACCAGTTTGCCATCTACCACCTTCATTATGTTTTACACGTCAGTGACACCTTCTTCAGGCCACTCATCTTTCAGCTGTTCTTTGAAAATATCTACAATGTCTCTCAACGACACACTTTTACTGCAGTTCAAGATGTTGTGTAATTCCGTTTTGACTGTGTACTCCCCGATTCATTTAGCTGTCTGAAGGTTCGTTGTTCGTTGGGAACTAGACGTTACAGCTAACAAACTCCCCTTACTCAATGGCTTGACGAATTTTAAAGTACTAACAAATCCCTCTAAGCCGTTTTGGATGTAGAAAGGTGTAAAGTCCTCAAAGCTACCGTCTTGCCTTTTAGATATTAAAAGCACATTCTGCCAAGTAGCATGTGTCTTCAGAGATTGTTTCTTCGATTTAGCTTTTTTTATTCTTTTGTAAAAAATTTAAAAGTTATCAGAAATAATTTTGTTGACTACAGTTGTAAAAGTTAAAACTTTACTGTTGTACTTCTTTATTTTCATTATCACATATAGAACGTATTGCCTCAGTATTAGTGGCACATGAAACGAAAACTTTGTTGTTGGCACTATGAACCAATGAGTTTCCTTGTATGTAACCTACAGGGTGGAAAGAAAGTGACTCTCTCAAATTTTTTTATAATATTTTTATTACACAGAATATTTTTACAAAAATACATTACTGTATTTGAAAGAATGATTTGGATAGCTACCTGTTCACCTTTTCTATATTTTGCATGGCATCCCTGATTATGAAGATATTCTTCAGCTCATCTGTTAAAACTTTCTGCGAACGCTGACATGTCTTCAGAGGTGACTGAGTGCCACTCCTCCTGAATACGTTCAATAGTAATCTGAACTCTGTTGCGTGAACGGGGTTCTATGAAGACTGTATCCTATAGTCAACTCCAGAGGTACTCTATACGGTTCAGGTCTGGAATGTTTCCCAAATATCAGGGAATGTTCTCTTCAGAGGCGCCGTTGTTTGTTTGGCTGTGTGAGCTATTGCTCCATCTCGTGCAAGACCAGCATTGTCTATATTTTGGTAAACACCGTTCTGGACTGCTGGAACATAGACAGCAACACCATGTTTCCCGATAATGATCGCCATCGACGGTCCTTGTTGCATCAACCACATGCAGTTCAGTTTTTCCATAGCCCAAGTTGGTACAGGTGACCATTATCTGCAGTCATTGCTTTGGTGTGTGGACTTTGCAAATTGTCTCTGCTTGATTTGTACGAATAGGGACTTTTGTATGTTGACTTTTGCATTAAGCTACAATGGCGACTCAACAGTATACAAAATTTACAACTTTTTCCACTTTCCTTCTGCGTTGATGTCGCAGGGACCATCAGACACTAGACTTTCACAAAATGCCTAATGATCAACAATATTTTTCTTTTCTGGCGGCATGGCTTCTTTTGGTTGGACATAAGCATGTTTTCCCCAGCATTGTGTATGAATTAGGTCTTTTACAGTTGCTCTCTCAATATCCTTCTGTCTTTTCTGATTGTTATCTGAGAAATTCAGACGTTTGGCAACTGACCGAGTACCGACGCCAATTTTATCCTTTACTATATTTCTGACATTTTATAGTCTTTTGTGTGAGTTTTGTAGGTCGTCCTAATACTTTGCTATCACTAAAATTCCCGTCACCGCTCTCAATCTAAATCTAATGGTTTTTGGATCAACAAGCAATGTTTGAACAATTCTGGTGTTGGACATTCCACTGGCATGGAGGTCTTGAATCAGGAAACGAACGTGTTGACGTTTTGGTCCCATTTTAATAATACCCTTCAAAAATAAAACGCAAATAAACACAGAGCAGTATACAAAGTTATGATTTTTTTAAATAAGCATTGCCTAAATGCATTAAACTGAAGGAAATTAAACTTTTACAACACTGTCTTTTCTATCGCCCTAATTAAAATTTAAAGGTAGCATTGCTGATTTTCCAGTTCTTTCCTTAAATGAAAACATAAGAGTATGGAAAGAAATTATTTAATGACAACTTTTCACTAAGTTACCACTTAAATTTATGAAAATTATTTACTTAGAAGAAGCGCAACACCACAACACTTGCCAGCACCATTACTGTGCGAACGTATTCACTACGATTAGTCAAGTAATGCAAAGTAGCATAAAGCTCATACAAACAGCACCATAGTGGTACTTACTCTCTCCACAAGGCATCGAACCTCGGATTCATAGTCGCGACTATGTCGCAGCTTGTGAAACCTTGGGTCATCTGTTAATAAAAAAGGGAGAAACTTTCCACTCTGTAGCATATTCTTAATAAATTACCTAGTTTCTAATTTTTCACATTGTTATTGCAGTGACGAGATGGGCAGCATAATTCTGTGGTATCTGACTACTTTCTTTTTTATATATACAAATAAGTCGTTACAATAAGACACGCATTATTTTTCGATTCTCCCATAAAATATGAGATTTGCCGCTTAGAACGTTAGACATTTCTGCTCGTCAGATGACTCAGCTTGTATGTATGCATGGGTATCAGCGCGGTGCAAGTTGGCAGGTATGGGGAGGGCCACAGTGAAGCCCAGCGGCCAGCGAGCAGGGGTGGGGGAGGATAGGCATCGTCGCCGCCGCCGGCTGCAGCGCGGGCCCTCGGGTGACCCAGTTTGGGGGCTGTGTGGTGTGGCGTGGTGTGTGCTGTGTGGGCCGCATTGATTGCCTGCGCCGACCTGCGCCGCACCGACGGCCGCTCCGCTATAAAAAGAAGGCCCGCGCCTGCCGGCATGCAACCCGCAGCGCGCACCTGCCGCGCGAGAAACCGCCATCTGCCGTGAGTCACCTATTGCGGCTGCAACTGTCTTGCAGTTCCAGTGCATCTCAAAACCCCGAGACACGCAAGGTACAACTGATCACCAATTCGAAACGTTTAATTAATTTATCCATTACGGAGACTGACCAGCGACTGTGCTTGAAACATTATAAGCTTTATTGATACTGTGATCACATTCATTATAATACTTCTCAAAAAGACAGCTGGTGTTCACTATTTCTTTATTCTAAACATTATCATACACTTAAATGAGCTGCATCCATACTCTAGTTGCCCACACATTTATTTACTCATTTATTTTTTTACGCAATCTGATCTGAATAGAGCCGTCAGGTACGCTCTTACATCAGACAAGGTTTTAAAAACAAAATACCTAAGAAATAACCATTTTAATATGATAAATACACTGAAGCGCCAAAAAACTGGTATAGGCTCTGGCTCTAAGCACTACGTGACTTAGCATCTGAGGTCATCAGTTCACTAGACTTAGAACTACTTAAACCTAACTAACCTAAGGTCATCACACACATCCAGGCACGAGACAGGACTCGAACCTGCGACCGTAGCAGCAGCGTGGTTCCGGACTGAAGCGCCTAGCACCGCTCGGCCACAGCGTCCGGCAACTGGTATAGGCAAGCGTATTCAAATACAGAGGTATGTAAACAGGCATAATACAGCGCCGCTGACGGCAAAGCCTATATAAGATAACAACTGTCTGGCGCAGTCGTTACATCGGTTACTGCTGCTACAATGGCAGGTTAGCAAAATTTAAGTGAGTTTGAACGTGGTGTTATAGACGGCGCTCGAGCGATGGGACACAGCATCTCCGAGCCAGCTATGAAGTGGGGATTTTCCCGTAGGACCATTTCACGAGTGTACCGTGAATATCAGAAATCCGGTAAAACATCGAATTTCCGACATCGTTGCGGCCGGAAAAAATCTTGCAAGAACGGGACAAACGACGACTGAGGAGAATCGTACAACGTGACAGAAGTTCAACCATTCCTCAAATTATTGCAGATTTCAATTCTGGGTCATCAACTAGTGTCAGCATACGAACCGTTCAATGAAACATCATTGAAGTGGGCTTTCGGAGACGAAGGCCCACTCGTGTACCCTTGATGACTGCACGACACAAAGCTTTACACCTAGCCTCGGTGCGTCATCACCTGCATTGGACTGTTGATGACTGGAAACATGTTGCCAGGTCGGACGAGTCTCGTCTCAGATTGTATCGAGCGGATGGATGTGTACCGATGTGGAGACAACCTCATGAATCCATGGACCCTGCATGTCAGTAAGGGACGCCTGATAGGTCTAGATAAGGCTCTCACAGGTGACACGTACGTAAGCATTCTGTCTGATCACCTGCGTCTATTCATGTTCACTGTGCATTCGGAAGGACTTGAGCAATTCCAGGACGACAATGCGACACCCCACACGTCTAGGATTGCTACAAAGTGACTCCAGGAACACTATTCTGATTTTAAACACTTCCCCAGGCATGAACATTATTGAACATACACGGGACGCTTCCTTGGTTCACGGGAGTCGCGTTGGATAATGTGGAAGCTGTACAATAATTCGACGAGACAGCTGGTCGTCATCTTCAGGTGCTGACTGACTTGTTGCTGCAATGGCTCGAAAGTAAATACGCTGGCTCGCTTGAGAAGCGCAGACGCCAAGGGTTAAGGCGATAACGTCATCGTAGTTTCCTGAACATCTTAAAAAGAGCTTAAGACTACAAGCGCCAGTTCCACCACGACTCTGTGGGCTGCCTAAGATCCATAAGGAAGGGGTTCCTCTTCACCCCATCTTGAGCAATATGGGAGCCCCGACCTGGCAAAACATCTGGCTTCTCTTCTAAGCCCACTGGTAGGAAAAAGTGAACATCACGTTCGAAACTCAGAAGATTTTATACAACGACTGAAGACTTTGCGTCTCAAACCAGCTGACATTTTAATGAGTTTCGATGTTGTTTCTTAGTTCACAAGAGTGCCTTTGGTGGATTCATTACAACTTATAGGAACTGAGTCGGACGAGTAAATCTTACATATTTTCAAAGATATGCTTACCTCGACGTACTTTTTATTTAACGAACAATATTTTGAGCAGACTGACAGTGTTGCTATGGGTTGCCCTTTGTCTCCCATAGTAGCTATCCATTTTATGGAAGACTTCGAGGATAAAGCACTTCAGTCAGCAGTCTTCAAAACTAAATGCTTTTGGAGATAAGTGGCCAACACTTTTGATGTTTGACCACACGGAGCATTTCTGGAACATCTTAACTCCCTCCATCCCCGAATTTGCTTCACAATTGAAGTGGAAGAAAATGGAGAGCTCCAGTTTCTCGATCTCTTGGTCCGCAGAAAAGAAGATGGTTCCTTGGGTCAGAGCGCGTTTCGCAAACCAACTCATATTGATCTATATTTACGAGCTACGAGCTGAGATCACGCATCTCAACGCTGTGGCGTGTTGCGGACGCTCGTTCATTTGGCCAGAAATATCTCTGAAGCAGGGAGCTTATCAGCAGAGCTTAACCATTTTCGCTCTGTGTTTCTGCAAAACGAGTTCTCTGATAAAGAGATCCGTAGTGCTTTTAAACCTGCACGCACTAAAGCTCAAGAACAGCCAGGAGAAACAGAGAACTACAGGATGATGGTTTTCCTACCGTATGTTAGCGGCGTGTCCTTTAAGATAGGCAGGCTGTTCAAAAAACATCAAATAAAATATGTCTTCCGCCCTCCAGGGCGAGTGCAAACTATGCTGGTTTCTGTTACAGACGACCTAGGTCTAAAGACATCAATGATACTCGTATATAAAATCCCATGCCAGTGTAGGAAATCGTACATTGACCAGACGTGTCGCACTGTTATAGATAGATGTGATGAACACAGACGTCACACCAGACTGGGTCAGCCAGAAAAGTCGGCTGTGGGTGAACACTGCCTTGACATGGGACACAGCATGAACTACGGAGAGGCAAAGATACTTTCGTCCGCTTCCACGTACTGGGATTCCATCGTTAAAGAAGCAGTCGCAATTCGTATAAGTAACAACCTGATCAATAGAGACACGGGATTTCAAGTCAGGAAGGAATGGGAAACAGCACTGGCGGTACTAAGGCATCGTCGGCCGCAGTCGAACGAATCCGAGTCAACACAGACGGAGAATCAAAGTCCGCACATTTAAACTGGGCACCGACACTCCGCCCGCACGTGTGCTGTGCCGCTATCCGTGGTCCGTTTCTACGGAAGGGGGCACTGGAAGTCACCGTGCTCTATGATTCGTCTACGATGACGTTATAGCCTTAAGCCTTGGCGCCTACGCTTCTCCAGGCAGCCAGGGTATATATTGGCGAGCCATTGTAGCAACACGTCAGTCAGCACCTGAAGATGACGACCAGCTGTCGCGTCGAAGTATTGTACAGTTTCCACAACATTATCCGACGCGGCGCCCGTGAAACTAGGAAGCCGTTACTACGTCGGGAAAGTCTTAAACAGCGTATCTGGGATGCTTTGCAACGGGCAGTTGAGAAGAGATCTTCACTCCCTCGTACTCTGACGGATTTATGGACAGCCGTGCAGGATTCATGGTGTGATTTCCCCCCAGCACAACTTCAGACACTAGTCGAGTCCATGCCACGTCGTGTTGCAACACTTCTGCGTGCTCGCGGGAGCCCTACATGATATTAGGCAGGTGTACCACTTTTTTTGGCTCTTCAGTGTAGTTACCTAAGAAATAAAAATTTTAACATGATAAAAAGTATTAAAATGATTTGAATGTCTATAGTGGCAGTGTAAATAACACTGACCATGAACTAGTAGGTCTCTGGTAATCCATTCGCAAAAGTGGGACTGAAGGCGGACACGTAGTACAAAACCAGCGGTTTTATTTGAATCTAACGTCGTTTTTTCTTTTTAATACATTGAAACACGTATGTAACGCAGCAGCGATGGCGAGGCATTGTAGCATCTGTGACCAGAGAGTATGCGCTTGACCGCGCGAGTGTTGCGAGCGGTTCTCAGTCAGTAGTAGTCTTTGCGAGTTAGTTGTCGCTATGCAGAGTAGCAGTCAGTCAGTCGTTGCGAGTCTGTAGCTCTGTCTAGTTGAGAGCAGTACTGAGTCTGTAGTCGTCATGCAGAGCGGTCGGTCAGTAGTAGCAGCCCAGTGCGGTTGTGTGATGTAGGCGGTCGGCAACAATGGTCAAGATGAGGAATAAGGTATACTGTTAATTAATATAATCATTAGATAATGAAAAATTTTATTTATTGTAATTATTCTCCAACAAGTCTCCCAATAATAATTTTTTATTTCAAAAGCATTTTCTCAAAAGTTTAATTTTTTTGAACTAAAGATCTCGTTGCACTTCCCATTTCATTCCACTTCTTTTTGAAGAAAAATTTCACTAGAATTACAAAAAAAAGGAGAATATTATTATTTGCAATGTAGTTCCTCCAAGTGGTGCGCAACAACAAGAGCAGATATGTGACATCCATTTATTCTGAGGTAAGACTTTAATTCTGATTGTTTTTACACAGGGCCAAAAACCGATATTTCGGTTTAATTGAATTTTCTTGTCACTGAATGGACTTTAATTTTTTGAAGGATTTATAATTGAGTCAGATTGCGAATTTCACATTTGTTGCCATTGTCAGTACATTTGATTGTAGGCAGGTTACGCATAGAGCCATGTCCATCAGCATTTCTAATTAGTATCGATATTTTCTTTTAAAATTTTTGTGGGGAGGTTACACTTGGCCCCCATTTCTATTAAGTATTGCTATATTTTCTTTAAAAAAAATTGCGGTGGGGAGGTTACACTTGGCGACACCCAGTCCAGGATCGTATTTCGTTGGGAGTCTTTTGAGCGACAGTCAGATATCTGCTCTTATTTGCTTAGATAATTAGGATTTGGCGCAACGCTTTTAATAATATTGTGACTTTCTTTCTACAGGTCAACGGCAATTTGCTGCTTTGTTGTATTTGTGTGTTGCTTTTGCTTTGTGCTTATTTGCTTTGTGAAAAATTTTGACTATTGTAAAAATGCCGCGAAAGACTGTGAATAGTGTATCGCGAAGTATTGTGAATGAAAGTACCGACTTAAACAACGTGACCGATAGTAATTGTGATACGCAACGTAAAGATGACAATCCTGCGTTCACTAACAATCAGTGCATTATAACCACTAGTGATGACTTTTATATTAATGATGAACAAGCGAACTCAATTGTCTCGTCTGTTAATTTGACGACAATTGATGACGCAGAACGCTCTATTGTAATGAGCGCTGCAGAGCTTAACACACCCGATTTGGAAAACCCAAGTGACGAACAGACAAATTTGTCTAATGAAAATGAACAGGATACACAAAGTACGACGGATTTATTTAATTCCGAAATAGTGAGTGACAGTGTAGGTCCGACTGATAAACCTTTTTCTAAATCTCAGAATAACCAAATGGTTACAGTAAGCGAGAAAGTTCCAGATCCACCACTAAACAGCACAGAGAATATAGTAGGTGATGTTACTAAGAATGAAATTAGAGTATTGGCACAACAAATGGGTAATGTTACTGAGGCTCAAGCTATCGCATTTTTACTACAACTCAGTGAAGAACTAAATAAAATGTTCAAACAACAAAATGAAAATTTTAGACAACTTAGGGAAGATATCAAACAAGATAACAAAAAACTCAAACAACAACTTAGTGAACAGGCGAGACAACAGAGTGAAGATTCCAGACAGCTTAGTGAACAAATTAGAGACGTTGCCGCGCAGTGCCATGACACTAAGGAACAGTTGCGCGTAGAAATTGAGGCTTGTTCACAAAAAAATAGCGAAGAAATTAAGTCTGTTGCGCAAGAATTAAGAGAAATGCAAACAGCCGCAACAGAAACACTCAGAGACGAAATTAGCGGAGTCGCTAAACAATGCTCTGAAAAAGCTGCACAATTACGGGACGAGTTTAAAGCAATGACGGTAGAACTTTCGCGCACTATGGACGCAAAGATAGACGCGAAATTCGAACAGCAGAACACTCAGATTAACGAGCGCTTTAGTCAGCACATACAGAACAGTGATACGCGTATCCGCAGATTTATTCAAGATCAAAACAAAGTAAAACGACAAGTCATGGAAACAATCACTGCACAGAGACAAGAGGACAAACGTAAAGTATTCGCGAAAGCGAAGACGTATGTAGACAATAATATTACTACAGTGTCCGACAAAATTAATACCATAGAACAATTGAACGCGGAATTACGGGATGAAATTTCTGATCTTAAAGCAAAAACGGATACACACACAGTAAATATTCAAACAGTGACAGATAGATTCGAACAACTAGATCTAACACAGGATTGCGATGTCATCAAAGCTGATGTTAAAAAACTGAGCGAAACTACGCGCAAGTTGCAAAAACAGATTAATGCGTCTGATTCTAAAACCGATGATCAGGTTAAAATACTGACTGAAAAATGTGATGAATTGGCCAGTCGTATTGATGTTATCGAAAATACTAATGACAATAAATCAGACGATACTGCACCGGTTTCTTTTATCCAAACACCTGAATTTCAAAATTTACAGCAGACAATTAATGAGATCGATTCGTCTAACAACACGTTACGTAGGAAGTTGTCAAATTTACAACAAGAAGTAACAGAGATGAAAAACATTTCAGTTAATAACATGCCACAACAGACGCCACTTTATGAACATGTGTCAGACTTACGCAGCGTGTATAATGTGAGCAATTTACAGCAACTACGCGACTTAAAATCCGAAAAGCCACGCGAATTAAAATCTGAAAAGCTACGCAACTTGAAAACCGAAATGACAGAGACGAACAGATTCACACACAAACCCGAACGTGTTCTCAAATTCAGTGACGAGAACGTTGATAATAAGCAGTTTGCATTTGTAAGAAAATGTAAGGAATTTAATAATGGCAGAACACAGATACACGATTTGCACTGTATACGACAATTTATTTTTGTACTTTCACCGCTATTATCGGTAATGGAGAAACTAGCTTTGAACCAGATGCGACAATTTATTTTTGTATTTACAACAGCATTGCCTGTAATGAAGAAATTTGAATTAGCACGAATACAACAATTTGCCTTTGAAATTTTACCGCTATTGCCTGTAACACAAAAGCTAAAATTTATTTGCAGTGCGTAATAGACCTCAGGGGATTCATTACGCTTTAATGAATATGTGCCGTAGCGAGCATAGGGCCCCGAGCTGTAGTAGTGCTGTTTCATCTTTAGTTTTCTGCACTGCTGCCTTTTCTTCTACTATCCTTTATATCTATCCAAACTGCTCTTTAACTATTGCTCTACCTAGTATTAAGAAACGTATGTAATGAAAACCGGATACGACAAATCTTTTACCGAATGTGACAATTTTCAGTAGGCACTCCAGTACCGCCGTAATTTTAATTACAAATAAAATCGTAATCATCAGTATGTATAAAATTTTGAGCAGTCGGAACCATATTTTTGTAACAATAGATGTTTTTCACCACAATAGCATGAAAGTCAGCCGCTTAGCATACCTAACCAACAATGCAGTCTACAAGGTCAACCAAACTTTAATGTTTCGCCGCGTGCATGTATAGTCTCAGCTCCAACAAATAGTAACGCATGGCAGCAAAGAAATAACTACGTACAGACAACACTCTATTTCAATTCCTATCGCAATACACCGTATAGGAATGATTATTAGGACAGACGTAAAAAGAATGATGAGCACAATTTTCAGCGTACATTTAATAACAGTCGATCTTATGAGCAGCAACAACATCAGCAACAACAAATAATCATGAATGGAACAGACAATAGGTGTCATCCATAGCGTAACACGTCAGTAAGAAATAACAGAACAGTTCATATAGTGGATATGCCACAGCATCCTCCCGTAAATAACAGGACGAACGATAGAATTTAACCAGATACAGCACAGATTGCATACTACAGTAACGCAAACATTACTTTTGACACGCAGAATTTTGTTCACGAGAATGTTATTTGAAACATGCTTTATTGAATGCTCTACTTTTATCGCACCCAGATCTCACCAGAAATTTTTCCATTGCCACTGACAGCTCTAACACCGCTTTAGGTGTACATATTTTTCAGGAAATTGAAGAAGATGGTTCTACAGTAATTAAAAACATCGCATTTGCAAGTCGCATTTTGTCACCTGCTGAACGAAATTATTCCGTTACAGAACTGGAAACATTATGTGTTGTATGGGCTTTCACGAGATTTAGGCACTTTCTTTACGGCAGACATACCACCGTCTACACAGACCATAGAGCGATACAATTTTTACTTTCAGCTAAATTCACTCACGACAGGTTAAGCAGATGGAAACTATATTTACAGGAATTTAATTTTACAATAGTTCACATTCCCGGTACGCAAAATGTTATAGCAGACGCACTATCGCGTTCTCTCAGTAACAATCAGCAAGACGTAGCAACCAACTTCTGCAAAGCAAATTTCAGTGTCATGTACATTCAGCAGGTTGCATTTGAAAATTTTATTTCATCGTCATTACAGGACATAGCACAAGAACAAAATAAGGACAATGTGTGGAAAGAAATTAAACACCTTTGGCAAGATAGGAAAAATGTTACGATTAGGAACCACTACACTGTACGCAATGACATTCTGTTTCGCCGCTCTCATCCTGACAGCAACATTTGGTTATTATGCATTCCTGACGAACTGGTTAACAAACTAATTTGGTACACTCATTTAAGTTACGCACATTACGGAGCACGAAAATGTTTTCTTATACTGAGACAGAACTGTTATTTTACTAACATGGAAAAACGTATACGACGAGTTTTAGCGTCTTGTAAAATTTGCCAGAAAGCTAAATCAGACACCACTTCACATATTCCTCCTTTATATCCCATTATACCTGTGAAATTAAGACACATGGCCGCAGTAGATATTTTTGGTCCGATTCCGAGAACTAACAGAGGTTTTTGCTACATTTTTGTCGCTGTTGAGCTCACTTCAAAATTTGTTACTTTCACTCCGTTACGCAAAGCTACTGCTAAAACTGTTTCGAAAGCATTTGTAAAACATTTTCTATTTCATGTAGGGCATGTAATGAAAGTAATTTCTGATAATGGATCTCAATTTCGTAGTAGTGTATGGACACGCATGTTACGAGCTAGAAACATTTCTCCGATCTATATATCCAAGTACCACGCTTCTTCGAACCCTTGTGAAAGATTAATGAAGGAAATTGGTAAGCTGTGCAGAATATACTGCCACAAAAGACATATTGATTGGGATACACACATACTCTCATTCCAAGATGTAATTAATTCCATTCCAAATGAATCCACTATGCTATCTCCGACTGTTATACTGAAAAACGTTGAACCACCGAACAAAATTAAAGAATTAATAGAATTCCCCAAAAATCGTCGCCTACGACACCACGAAATAATTGACATTGCGCTGAACAACATCAAACGTGCCGCAGAGCGCCGGAGAAGACAGCAAAAACAGGTTTGTACACGCCGCGACTTTCACGTTGGACAGAAGATATTAGTACGTACACACTATTTATCCAGCAAATTAAAAGGTAAGTGCAGTAAATTTGAACTTCTATACGCAGGTCCGTATCGGATTCGCAGTATCCCTCACCCCAATGTTGTACACGTCGAAACTTTGAGAACCAGAAAATCGAAAGGCAATCACCATATCTCAAACATTAAACCGTTTATTGAGTGAAACCACTGTATGATTCAACACACTATGATGCCATTTACTAATGCAATTAATTCACCTGACTAATTATTGATGATTATCGTATTTTTTTTCTTGGCAAGTGCCCGGCAAGGTAAGGTTAGCAGGTCGCTTTTCTTGTCGTTACACATCAGACCGTGCACATTTTCCATTTTTTTGTGTATATGACTGTACTCCAGTTTTGTTTGTATGCACTATGAAATAGTTAAGATATAACACACACCAGTCGACTTTGACATTTTTTTTTTTTGCCTTATGACATCTCAACATCGTGACTGTTTCACATTTTTTTTTGCTACTGCATTGTATTATTCTGTGTACATTTTTTCGCATCCGAACACTGTCAATGTCTTGGACATATTACGTTTTCTGTCATGTTATGCTGTATGGTTAATTGTGTCACCATAAACCAGTCATTATTTAGTGGGTATAGGATTTAAATGCAAGACATTAATCTTTGTTCATCAATTTCAGAAAGGAATGATGATTCTAAGAAATAAATTTAACATAAATGGGAATTTCACCTACGGAATAAACGAAAGGAGATGCAATAACTTTATGAGGAAGAGTAAAGGGATCAGGATTAACAAGCATTAACAAGACTATACTATACTCATCACAGAATAGCAGTCTTAACTAATTTTTTCTTTCAGAATACAAGGTGATTGATGCAGGCTGTCAGAGAGAACTACACATCTTAGTTTTAGTGATGAAATATGCTAGTGATAAGGAATAGTTGTGTAATAAGTAATGAAGTGATTTTTTGCAGATGATAATGAATACTGATGAATAATGACGAAGGATATGGTATTATGAATAATGAAGTTTTTCTTTACAGGTGATGATAATGGTGAAGTTATGATGATATGGATAATGAAGTTTTTTTTTTCTTTATGCCACGTAGTTATTTAAGTATTTGTTGCGGTTTGCTTTGACAGCAGGTGTTACATTGCATAGTAGGATGACGGAAAGTTTTGGAAAGGACAGCTATGGAACACATTTTATACACATTTCACTACTTGTTAATTCGAAGTTCACTACTTTTCAGCATAGTGTGCGTTTCTTCTTTCAGGTCAATAATCCGTTTTTGTATTTTTTCCAGGAGAAGTTTTTCATGACACTTACTAAACCTGTTACTTATTATACCTGTTCTAGTACTTGCATTTTTATATTTTTTACCCATTTGTGTTTATCATTTATAAATGTGATCACATGTACTGCCTTGTTACATAATCTTGCTACAGCAGACTCATGACGAATGACGTTACCTATCCTCATTTGCAGCAATAGGTCAAAAGCAAAAAGTATTATGCCTCAGCAATTAATTATCGATCCCAACGCAATGCATTGCTACCAAAAAAATGTATTACCAGTCCCACATAATGTCACTAGTTTATGATAATTCTGAATAATACTGATCAACTCTGAATAGCATGTCACTCGAGTAATGACCTCTTAATGAGACTATATTCAAAATAATGCTTTGTCACTAGCTAATAACTGCCACTGTTTATTGTAATGCCTGTGATTACTAATGATTTGACTGTAATTAACTGATTTTTAATAATGACTTCGTAATAATCTGAATAATACTGAATGATGATTTTATTCAATACTTGCTGGCCACTGAGTGCCAATAATTAATGTCACTCCACGAATTGTCATTAATTATGCCATTGATTAGCTCTTGTTTCCAATGTTGATACTTTGTTGTTGGAAATGAATGTGACTGTTTCATAATGCTTTGTAATTAGGAAAAGACTAATGATTCTTAATAGATTGGAATGACACATAATTAATTAACTATGGTACTGTTTAATAATGCTTTGTAATTAATTAAGGCTAATAATTCTTAGTATATTGAAATGACAAATGATTAATTAATTAACTGTAATTAGGCAAATGATTAATTAACGACAAATGATTAATTAACTGTAATTATACAAATGATTAATTAACTGTAATTAGACAAATGATTAATTAATGACAAATGATTAATTAACTGTAATTAGGAAAAGGTTAATGATTCTTAATTATACTCTGTAACTGAAAAGAATGCGATTATTTCATAATATTTTGTAACCAGGAAAAGAAGGCTACTGATTCTATGTAAAACAATTAATGAACATTTTTCTGTAATACTACATACTTGGTACAGAAATGTTCAATAACTGGGCTATGAATGCCACGAACTATCAATGAAGACTGTAATTGTCAATATTATGTGACTTGATGTCCTTCACCTCATAAGCTGACTACCCTGAATTACTGCAATGTCCATTTGTCCTGTTTATCCCAGTGATCATGGAGCACTATATTTGGTTTTGCACTAATTCTACGTTGGTGTGCCTTGTAAGAGTGTGGTGTTGACACGACATGCTGTCCACCACCATGAGCGATGAAGACATTATTATGGTCCCACTGTTTGGTGTACCTAATGTACTGCCAAAATGAAAACATGGAACATTACTACGACAGTTCAGTGTCTTGGCTACACTGATAAATTCTGATGGGAAAAGAACTTCAAGTTGTGTCACTTGGTGTTGTACTACTGTGGAAAGATATGGACTTTCAGAGCAGCTGTGTGCAATCTAAAGTGCTACAACCATGATGCAATCCTTCCCTTTCCTATCCTGATTCTTGTCACATAAAAAAAAAAAAAAAAAAAAAAAAAAAAATTTTTTTTGGTAACATCATTTATGTTCATAGGTTATACATTTTTCGATTCGCTAAACTCCAGTGTGAGTACACTTATGTCACTGGTCGACATGATGTTTGCCATTATGTTTATTTGTTGTGAAAATACTAAAGACATTTTTCAGTGCATGTGCACTTTGGACATGAATTTTTTTTGCCATTATGTTTATTTGTTGTGAAAATGCTAAAGACATTTTTCAGTGCATGTACACTTGTCAACATAATATTTTTTGCCAGTCTGTTTATTTGTTCTGAATATGCTAAAGAATTTTTTCAGTGCCTGTGCACTTTGTTATCTGTCAAATAATTTGTATATACTTTTCTGATTTGCTACTATGTTTTGTACTCACATTTTGTCTTTGTCTGATATATTTTGTACTTAGTGCGTGTGCACAACATTTACTTTATGTACTACATCTAATTATTTTTGCCAGTCTGTTTATTTGTTCTGAATATGCTAAAGAATTTTTTCAGTGCCTGTGCACTTTGTTATCTGTCAAATAATTTGTATATACTTTTTTCTGATTTGCTACTATGTTTAGTATTCACATTTTGTCCTTGTCTGATATATTTTGTACTTAGTGCGTGTGCACAACATTTAAATATTCTGTAAGTTGTAGGATTTTGTTAATTAAAGAAAAATTTTGCCGCGCTTGGCAAGTCCAAATGACTCACCATCGCTGCCAAATTTTTGCCCCCCGAGTGGAGGGTTATGAAACACGTATGTAACGCAGCAGCGATGGCGAGGCATTGTAGCATCTGTGACCAGAGAGTATGCGCTTGACCGCGCGAGTGTTGCGAGCGGTTCTCAGTCAGTAGTAGTCTTTGCGAGTTAGTTGTCGCTATGCAGAGTAGCAGTCAGTCAGTCGTTGCGAGTCTGTAGCTCTGTCTAGTTGAGAGCAGTACTGAGTCTGTAGTCGTCATGCAGAGCGGTCGGTCAGTAGTAGCAGCCCAGTGCGGTTGTGTGATGTAGGCGGTCGGCAACAATGGTCAAGATGAGGAATAAGGTATACTGTTAATTAATATAATCATTAGATAATGAAAAATTTTATTTATTGTAATTATTCTCCAACAAGTCTCCCAATAATAATTTTTTATTTCAAAAGCATTTTCTCAAAAGTTTAATTTTTTTGAACTAAAGATCTCGTTGCACTTCCCATTTCATTCCACTTCTTTTTGAAGAAAAATTTCACTAGAATTACAAAAAAAAGGAGAATATTATTATTTGCAATGTAGTTCCTCCAAGTGGTGCGCAACAACAAGAGCAGATATGTGACATCCATTTATTCTGAGGTAAGACTTTAATTCTGATTGTTTTTACACAGGGCCAAAAACCGATATTTCGGTTTAATTGAATTTTCTTGTCACTGAATGGACTTTAATTTTTTGAAGGATTTATAATTGAGTCAGATTGCGAATTTCACATTTGTTGCCATTGTCAGTACATTTGATTGTAGGCAGGTTACGCATAGAGCCATGTCCATCAGCATTTCTAATTAGTATCGATATTTTCTTTTAAAATTTTTGTGGGGAGGTTACACTTGGCCCCCATTTCTATTAAGTATTGCTATATTTTCTTTAAAAAAAATTGCGGTGGGGAGGTTACAACATGCTACCAGTTTCGACAGCAGATCTTCAGGCAACTAACGTAACCTGCTATCCACAACCGTTTGCCGTACCACGGGAGGTACGGATTCCAGTTAATTTGGGTCCGCTGCATACGATTCTGATCATTGCACATGAAAACAGTTGTGGATGGCGGGTTACGTTTGGAGCCTGAAGTTGACACCATGTGGTGTAGAAACTGGTAGAATGTGTTAAGAAGATTAAACGACATTAGATTCAAATACAGCGTCAGGTTTTGTTATCATTATTCAGGTATGAAAAAAAAATGGTTCAAATGGCTCTGAGGACTATGGGACTTAACATCTGAGGTCATCAGTCCCCTAGAACTTAGAACTACTTAAACCTAACGAACCTAAGGACATCACACACATGCATGCCCGGGGCAGGATTCGAACCTGCGACCGTAGCGGACTCGCAGTTCCAGACTGAAGTGTCTAAAACCGCTCGGCCACACCGGCCGGCCTCAGGTATGAACCAATAAAGTTAATACTGGCAGTATTTCTAGTTAACAACAGTAATAATAATAATAATAATAATACAGACTATAATAGCAATAATGATAGTGGCAGATGTAAAAAGAGTTGATAGCTGTTCAAAGTAGATGATTTCTGATACAGCGAATTCTGGGGAACGAAAGTTAAGAAGACTTCACCAGATAATAATACTGAAAAATGACGAAGCTTTTGTTGGAAAAAAGGATGTAGAAGGGTAACGAGTGGGTACAGGGTCATTGGTAACCATTATTATTGCTTTTGTAGATATGTCATTAGCTGTCTTCTGAATATGGAGATGTTATTCTCTAGTACAATGCAGGAGATTATTCCAGATTCGGGTTTCTGCTACTGATAAGGACGTCGAGAAATTGACTGGACGATGGTATGGGACAGAAAGGATTTTACTCTGATGAGAACGGGTGTTTCTGCCATGTTGTCCAGGCAAGAATCGTTAGGGTCGAGGAGAGGTATGAGGGACAGTGTTCGTTGGTAAGACAGTAGGGAAGACAGAAGGTGTGCACATCTCTGCGGTTGTCTTCACGCAGCCAGGATAGTTGTACATATGATGGTGAAATACGATCAGAGTCGAACATCACAGATAAAACATAGGCGTTCATAACCATTCTAGGCGAACTGAGTTTTCCTGAAAGAGATCCTGCAGAATAACATCGCTGTAATTAAATTATTGGAAGTTTATTCTCAATTCAATTTAGATTTTCTTCTATTATTACCCCTAAACTCTTTTCTGAGGGAGATAACTTGATATTAGTCCCGTTTAGGGATAAAGATGGTAGGGACTCCCGATATTTCGAGCTAATGAGCCTACAATGACCCAGTAGCGCTTACGCTTTATTTGGGTTGAACTTTAACCTTATATCCTAGGTCCGTTTTGATAGTGCAAACAGGTCGGTACTGACATTTTCGATATCTGTCTTCAGGTTTATTGATTTTGCACTTACATGAAACTAGAGGTCATCAGCGTACATATGGTATTTCCAGTTGGACAAAACTGATTCACATCATTGACACACAATGAAAAGAGTATAGATCCTAATACTGAACCCTGGGGTACGCGTGATGCTACCCGCCTAGATTGTGATTTTATGCCGGCCGCGGTGGTCTCGTGGTTCTAGGCGCGCAGTCAGGAACCGTGCGACTGCTACGGTCGCAGGTTCGAATCCTGCCTCGGGCATGGATGTGTGTGATGTCCTTAGGTTAGTTAGGTTTAAGTAGTTCTAAGTTCTAGGGGACTGATGACCACAGCAGTTGAGTCCCATAGTGCTCAGAGCCATTTGAACCATTTTTGTGATTTTATGTTGCCGGACATTGCTGATAAGATGACAGGCATGAGCGAACCGTTGCACTGCACTTTGCGAGAAATTTAGGCTGCTGCGTTTGGCAAGTAAAACGTCGAAGTCGACAGCGTTAATGGTTTTGCTGAAGTCTAAGAAGTAAATAACAGTCGCCTCTTGAGCATTAATGGCCATCTATTACTTTTACTATGGCAGAAATTTTGCTGCTATCTGACAGGTATTCTTGTTGCAGGTTGTTTCTGGTTAGGCAGTTTGTTAACTGGTTGTGGACCTTACATTCTAGGGCCTTAGACAGTGCAGGAAGAATGCAAATAGGTCGGCAATCAGTGAGTAATATGGTAACATCCTGTTTTTGTAGGTCCGTGACTAGTCCCTGTTTACAGGCCTCAGGGAAATCACTCGTGGTTAAGGAGTGGTACAAGATAACTGCCACAGTGGGCAGTAGTGAGTTAATACCAAGATTCATCATTCGGGTTGTGATGTCATCGTGTCCAGTATATGTTGATCTCATACGCATGATGGCTTTTCTCACGGTATTGCGAGTAACACGTTGTGGGTAGAATTTTTCGTGGCTGCAGTCGTTTACTCCCATGTAATCAATGTGTTTCTGTTTAGTTTGTGGTTCAGTTGTGGTTGCAGGTAATTTGAAGTACCAGTTCAGTTCTTCTGTCAGAACATCAGGCAATTTTTTTTCCAAATTTACATGCAGGGAGATTATGTTGCCGAAACTACATGTGATAGCTTTCGATAAGTGACTCGAACATGCCAAAGAATTTGAAGTAGAATGTATCGTATACCATACCATGTGATTCCTATCGTTTATGATAGATGTCTGGGCACAAGTTATAAGACAGAGCGCACCTAAGTGCTGTGATTTCCGCTGTGATATGTAATGGATCGTTATAAAGTGAGCTAGAACAGTGTGATTCAAATGAAAATATTAACTCTTCCAGAGAATTTTTCAAATCGATTCGAGGTTCGAAACGCCTTTATGAAGCTTAAAATTAAGAACAGAATCAAGAATTGATTTGCTTAGAAATTTAGATTTGCCGAGATTATGTAACGTAACACGAAAACCGTGAGAGAAACAGTACAACTGGAGCAAAAATAATACCAGCAAAAGATAAAGTAAATCAGTATTTAATCCGAGTGCTCCGCTCGTATCTACCGAACGACAATTTCAATTCAAAAGCGTGTAATATCCAGTAAGATTAGCATATAGTTTCAATATAAATATGGCACAAGGTGAACTTTAAGATATTGTGGTATTAGGTTAAAAGACTCACGGTATTCTCGCGGTTAACAGTAATTATTATAGAGTAGGAAACCCAGAGAAATTGTGTCTAATCGATAAATAATACGATGACAAATGTAGTTCATAAACAAGCGTTGTAAGACAATAAGTTTATTAAGTATGAAATAATGTGAAAACAAAACAGAGATTTATTGCACTAAATTAAATAGAAGTGTAAATTTTGTTTTAGCTTAGTTTTATAATTTCCATATCAAAAGGTTTATCTTTTAACTCACATTTATTATTAAAACGTTTTTTGGGAAAACTTCCATAGCCACCTTCAGCTAATCATTGGTTTTTGTGTCTAGAGCTACTCTTGGTTCGGTCACTATAATGGCTGTGCGGTAATAGCTCTCTTGGTTGTGAAGATATCGGTATTTCAGGTGGCCGCTGATCACCAGAACATGTTCTCTTTCACAGCAATGTATATTTCAAAAAATGAAATTCGAAATTTTCTGTAATGTCCTCGAAGTTTTACGAATGTTATTGAATGTTAACGAATGTTTTCCAATGTTCTGAAATTTTCTCCAGTACTCTAGAATACCCCACTGTGTCCTAGGTTATGTCTGAAAGTTCTTCAACATTTCGAAAACCCCTCGAATCTTTTCGAATTATCTGGAATGTTCTAGAGCATTCCAGAGGTTTCTTTAAGGTTCTCGACATATTCCAATGTCTTGGAATATCATCGAACGTTTTTGGAATATACTCTGCATTCCACTAACAAATGAACTAATGAGTGACACAGTACTTTCTTACAAATCAGCTTATTGTTGAATACTTAATTGGATTTAAGAGTACTTAAGAGTATTTTTGAGCATTAGAGAGTATTTTTGATTTCGAAATACTAACATTTCTTACGATTTCTTTGAATATTTATTTATACGATGTTCTCAAGTGCTCCCAAGTGACAAGGAATGTTCTCAGAAAACAAATGAGAAAGACCAAGCGAAGAGGATCGGTTTCAGCTGGTTGAAAATAAAACTCACACTGCTATTCTTCGGTAACACTCAGAAGTTAATTTCTATTAATTTTTACTTCAATATTAAAAAAGCACTTTCCCACACAGGTACACAGCTATTCATAATTAAATTCTGGATGTATTGCTTTGTAGTCTGACTACTGTAAATAATACACACACACAAACACACACACACAACTTTATTTACTTGGTCTCGGATAATGGGCAGTATTGTCCCAGAAACAGTTTAAAAGTATGTCCAGACCCCTACTGCCGGTCAAGGAATTCGGAAGGGTTCCCTTGTCGAAAATAACAAGACCATGGTCTGCAAACTTTCATGACTAGAAATTGAAAGGCGTATTATGTATACAGTCGAAACCAGTTACAACGCCGTTGATGGGACGGATGGTTTACGGTCGTTATAGCCGATAGTCGGAAAAATCGGGATTTTGCTTTTTTTCGATAAAAATTTCGTCTTTAAATTTTAGGTTACCATAGAGTTAACGCTTCAAAAAGTAGCAGAAATACAGTATACTTACAGTGTAGTATTTGTGAAGATACATTGAACAGGAACTTTTATTATTTTTATGCAATACGTTCAGCAATAAAATTCCTGCGAAATGGAAAAACCTTTAATAAGGGAAGAGCGAGGTAACAACACTGTAAATTGTTCAATAATATCGAACACGGTCTTGAACAATGAATGACATAAGGTGTTGGGCATGTTAAACCTTACTGCAAGTGCTGCATAGTGTAATAGTCATGAGTAACACAGCTTCCAGCTGCTGTATTACAGAAATTATTGATCAACAGTATTGAAATGAAAAGACAGTATTCTACATATAAATTACATGAAAGCCTACACTTTCTCCTATGTTTCTCTATAAAATGTTGTACAAATATGACGTACTGTATCTAACGCATTGAAAATATCCAATACTCATGACCACAAAACATCAGCAAGGAATACAGAATTATTCCACTTCTGTGCTTTAAAAAAATAACACATTGGCATTTCATTTTGTAGTTTTCTACAATCGTAGCAAATAAAGTGTTGGTTAGTTTTCAAACAGTTGCCTTAACTTTAAAATGCAGTACGGTAACGCATACCACAGTATACTGTCCTACTGAAGGTATTGTAATCAGTTATCTTCGTTTGCATTTTGCATTTATGATGTACGTACGCATTTTGCTTTTCACGAAACATTCGTTTTGATACCTAATTTGAAACCAACAGTCTGCAGAAAACTAGTGTTTCAAAATAAGCACTACATTGTCGTTAGTAATCCCCTAACATTAACGAACAAAAATGAATATAGGGCATTATACGCGATATATGTCTTATACGATATGTAACCATAGGCGATGACGTACTAAGCGATTTTTTAAGCACTCGTAGCTGCCGCATCGCAGTCGCGAAGTGGGGCCGAGGCAGTTCGAGATAAGTTTTACAGTCTGACGTTAAGGTATGGATTTGTACACTCCTGGAAATTGAAATAAGAACACCGTGAATTCATTGTCCCAGGAAGGGGAAACTTTATTGACACATTCCTGGGGTCAGATACATCACATGATCACACTGACAGAACCACAGGCACATAGACACAGGCAACAGAGCATGCACAACGTCGGCACTAGTACAGTGTATATCCACCTTTCGCAGCAATGCAGGCTGCTATTCTCCCATGGAGACGATCGTAGAGATGCTGGATGTAGTCCTGTGGAACTGCTTGCCATGCCATTTCCACCTGGCGCCTCAGTTGGACCAGCGTTCGTGCTGGACGTGCAGACCGCGTGAGACGACGCTTCATCCAGTCCCAAACATGCTCAATGGGGGACAGATCCGGAGATCTTGCTGGCCAGGGTAGTTGACTTACACCTTCTAGAGCACGTTGGGTGGCACGGGATACATGCGGACGTGCATTGTCCTGTTGGAACAGCAAGTTCCCTTGCCGGTCTAGGAATGGTAGAACGATGGGTTCGATGACGGTTTGGATGTACCGTGCACTATTCAGTGTCCCCTCTACGATCACCAGTGGTGTACGGCCAGTGTAGGAGATCGCTCCCCACACCATGATGCCGGGTGTTGGCCCTGTGTGCCTCGGTCGTATGCAGTCCTGATTGTGGCGCTCACCTGCACGGCGCCAAACACGCATACGACCATCATTGGCACCAAGGCAGAAGCGACTCTCATCGCTGAAGACTACACGTCTCCATTCGTCCCTCCATTCACGCCTGTCGCGACACCACTGGAGGCGGGCTGCACGATGTTGGGGCGTGAGCGGAAGACGGCCTAACGGTGTGCGGGACCGTAGCCCAGCTTCATGGAGACGGTTGCGAATGGTCCTCGCCGATACCCCAGGAGCAACAGTGTCCCTAATCTGCTGGGAAGTGGCGGTGCGGTCCCCTACGGCACTGCGTAGGATCCTACGGTCTTGGCGTGCATCCGTGCGTCGCTGCGGTCCGGTCCCAGGTCGACGGGCACGTGCACCTTCCGCCGACCACTGGCGACAACATCGTTGTACTGTGGAGACCTCACGCCCCACGTGTTGAGCAATTCGGCGGTACGTCCACCCGGCCTCCCGCATGCCCACTATACGCCCTCGCTCAAAGTCCGTCAACTGCACATACGGTTCACGTCCACGCTGTCGCGGCATGCTACCAGTGTTAAAGACTGCGATGGAGCTCCGTATGCCACGGCAAACTGGCTGACACTGACGGCGGCGGTGCACAAATGCTGCGCAGCTAGCGCCATTCGACGGCCAACACCGCGGTTCCTGGTGTGTCCGCTGTGCCGTGCGTGTGATCATTGCTTGTACAGCCCTCTCGCAGTGTCCGGAGCAAGTATGGTGGGTCTGACACACCGGTGTCAATGTGTTCTTTTTTCCATTTCCAGGAGTGTAGTTTTAGCTTGACGATGTCCACTATGGACAAACGGTCGTTACTGTTATTCTGAAGAACGACCTTTTTCAGAAAAACTAGGTAAATTCTAGGTAAACGGTGCAAGTGAGGCTGTTAATTATTAAAATTAAAATTAATATTTATACAGTAGCTGACAGGGTCGCGAAATGTTGAAGATATTTAAGTCCTTCATGAGTTCTCTGAACTCGACCTCTTGATTAACAATGCCGCTTGCGTTAAAGATGAACATTGTCAGGCCTTGGATATTTGGTCGTCTGTCCATGATGGGGTTTTGAAACTACTGAAGAAGTCGCCGAGGGGAGCGACTGCTGGACTGCTGCCTGAAGGGCAACGAGGATCTGAGCGTTCTGCTTCCGGGCCTCCCTGAATCCCTTCACCATTTCCATGACGAGGTTCATAGTCTAGACCATATTGCCTAACAACTAATCCGAGGGTGTGGGCTTTGTGTGGGGTTCCCTAGAGCTTTCTCTATCATGGTGGACCTGGTCGTTGTTGTTGTGTGTTTCCCGGTGTTGTTCTTGTGATTGTGTTTGGTGTTGTGGTGATAGGGCTACGTTTTCATGGCTTCTCGAAGGAGAAACCACTTCCGCGTATGTTGACTCGGTGTGTCTGGTCTTGGTTTTACCCAAGCCTTGTCCATGTGTGTTGATATGTTTTGTTTCTTTGTATGACTGATTTGGGTGGTGGTGTTTTGTTTGCGTGTGTGGGGGGGGGGGGGGGGGGGCGGCCATTGCGCACTTTGCTAGCTGTGCATGTCTTTTTTGGACGTCGCATCCTTGGTAACCCGTAGAGATATGTTATATGCGAGTGCAGGCTTTCTCGGCGAATTTCATGTATGAAGTCTTCACGGGATGTGAGCCGAGTAGCGTCGTCGTCTCGTAGCAACTTTTCAATGGAATGCGTCTCCATCATCTTCAGGCGAAGTGTCGGGATACCGTCGGTTGCGTGCTGATATCTCTGCAGGACCGCTCTCCGTTTCCCGCCGCCGGACAATCACGAGCCGCAATGAACACCTCAGGCATATACGCTTGGGTCAGACCAACAAATCTGCTGTGGCGGAACATAGTATTGAGGAGAAGCACACCGTCGATTTCGGGGACACAATAAAAATATGTAGTACCAACAGATTTTGGGACTCAGTAATCAAAGAGTCCATAGAAATACGGCTACACGACAACTTAATCAACCGCGACAGTGGCTTCCATCTCAGCACAGCCTGGGAGCCTGCAATCAGGAAAATCAGAGAAGAACGTTCCGTTCCACCAAGGGCCACGGACGGAGCAGACAGAGACGGACGCCGGGACACGAACCCCGCACACGCGTCCCCCCCACCACCGGCGTTCCAGGCGCATCGGGCGACTCCGCGGGCGCGTAAATGGCCGGCGGAGGGAATACTGTAGAGTGTATGCAGCACTTGTATGGTTTGTACATAATCACAAAGTGCTTCGCACAAACGTACCCGCACACACACCAAAACCTTTTTGCCGCGTGGGAAATGTACAGAAATACAAAAGCGCCAACGAAACTCTCCCACAGAGATATATGTACAGTGATTTAACAGTAGATAATTTACGAAGAGTAAACGTTACATTGTGTACATTTAATACTCACTGAGCATTAATTACGAAATAAAGTCAACAGATGTAGACACCAGTTTGTCAAGAAATGTTAATGAAATTATGTTATGTAAATACTGCGGTGTACGACAGGGACCTACGGAAGTGGTGAGAAATAAATAAAGATTACAACAGTAGAAATTATATTAACATATGGTGGCTGATAGAAAGTTTAAATGAATTTAACAGTTGTATTAATAAGTGCTGAGCAAACTTGTTTACTTAGGTGTAGTGTCTTATTGGATAATTGGCAGAATGTTGTTTTAATTTGGAAAGTAGGTGAGTGGAATTTTGTAGAAAGCATTGCACATGAATATTTTCATGGGTTGTTCAAACGTATGGCATCTAAATGTTCTTTGCACCATATCTCGAAGCATCTCCCAGTCTTCCCTGTATAGAAAAAGGGCAATTTTGGCGTGTATATATATATATATATATATATATATATATCCGATATTTTGTATAGGGGTTTCCTGTACCTTAAGTTAAGAATGGTTAGCTTCTGAAGTTTATGGTTTGTGTGGAAATTTATACTCATGTCTATATTTTTAAACAGATTACTTATATTGTACGATATGCTACCTAAAAAAGGGAGTGAGACATGTCTGCTGCATAGGCATCAAATATACGACTTTTTCTAATAAAGTTTCTTTTTATTTTTGTGATAATTTATCAATCATGTGAGGGTTATATCCATTGTCTGAAGCTATGGTTTTGATAATATTGATTTCTTTATGCGCTCAGCTGGTTCAAGGGGAATTTAGTGTGGGTGAACCAGTGTGAACCTAAAGTACGCCATCTTGTGCTGGTGTGGAAGGAAAGGTACGATGTTGATCCACATATCTAAGACTGTTTTCTGTAAATTTCGCAATGATTTTTCTGGTTTGTGCTGGAGATTTTTCAGTCTAAATGTTAATGCTGTTATTGAATTCACGCCCAACATTGAATTTAATGTTTTTGTGCATGCTGCTCAGCTTTGTTGCTAATGTGTCAATTTTCTCATTGGTCCCATCAAAAGGAATACTTCTATCATTTATGTACCTCTTACAGGAAATGAGTTTGCTATTGATGTTACTGTTAATTTTGAAAAAAATGTTTGCTCTAAATGGTTTATGTAAATATCTGCTACCTTCTCGTTTTGCAACTCATTGCCAATCCATCATTCTGTCTGTTTATTACTAAATCTGAATTGTATTACTGTACCAGTGTAAGTAACTCAGTGAGCTCACACATCTCTGCCACGCTCATTTCCTTACGTCCAAGCAGATTGTGCCTGATTAGGGTATTTACGGTATCCTCTATAATGATCTTAGTAAAAACATTTAAAATGTCGAGCAACGCAAGTTCGGCTGTCAATGGATTGGACACATCTTTAATTTTGTCAATGAGTTTATACGTGTCCTCCACCACCCCTCCCTTCAATGGAGTAGCTATTTGTATGTCATAAATGCTTTCCTTGGTGCTGGCAGTCTGTACTATACAGGAAAATTCCGTTAAGAAGTTATTAACTTTCAGGAATGATGGAGAAGGGTAAATATATTAATTCGAGGTAGGGAACCCTGGACCCGAAACGACCAAGTCGAAAGTTATAAGCGAAAACCTTTCTGAGACCTATGACAGCGGAGTACATGTTCCGATACTGTTGTTGCTGATAGTGTGCGGTATGCAATTTTCAGAGGTGATAGCGTAAATTACAAAAAATAAATAAAAATAAAAAATACAGTAAACATGCTCTAAAGTGTAAGAGCTATGAGCACTTGATCATCTTTGACAGTGTGGAAAACATCTCTTCTACTAAACAACTGCTCATAGTTTTAAGGTATGCACTTTAGAGCCCATGTTTACTGGACATATTTTCCTTGTTTTTGTCTACACTAGCCGGCAGGGGTGGCCAAGCGGCTAAAGGCGCTACAGTCTGGAACCGCGCGACCGCTGCGGTCGCAGGTTCGAATCCTGCCTCGGGCATGGATGTGTGTGATGTCCTTAGGTTAGTTAGGTTTAAGTAGTTCTAAGTTCTGGGGGACTGATGACCATAGAAGTTAAGTCCCATAGTGCTCAGAGCCATTTGAACCATTTTTTTGTCTACACTAATTTCTTCAAAAATGTGAAAATCAAAGTGCTTGCTGTAGAAGAAATGTGTTTCACACTATCGAAGGTGAACAAGTGCCCTGGCATTTACGGTATGCATTTTAGAGTCCATGTTTACCAGATTTTTCTTCTTGTTTTGGTCCACATTACCACCTTTGAAAGTTCTGTACTCTAAAATTCTAGCAACAGCAGTGACGGTACATATATTCCAGTGACAGAGGCATCAGGACGCTTTCGCTCATAACTTTCGACTCCATCGTTTCCGGACCAGTGTCACTTAACTCAAATTGATACATAAACCTTTTTCAATCATCCCTGAAATTTTGTAACTTCATCACGGAATGACCCTGTATATCCTGTCCATTTCAGCAATCTTAATTTATTTTGCTATTCTTTGTCACACAGCAAAACTCATATACTACTTCTAGTATCTCATTTCATAATGTAAATCCCTCATCATCGCCTGGTTTAGTTTGACTACTTTCCATTACCTGCTTTCTATTTTCGTTCATATTCATCTTACAACCAATTTTCAAGACACTATCCATTTAATATAATGAATCGTTCAAGTGCTTTGACGCCTTTCGCTGAATTAAAATGCTAATGTGAAACCTCTGTGTTTTAATTTCAACTTCCTGAACTTTAATTCTCTCTCGAAATATCTCCTTTGGTTCCTTGACTGCTTGCTCACTGCACAGACTGAATGACATCAGGGAGAGGCTACAGCTCTGACTCATTCCCTTCCCAAGCCTTGCTTCGCTTTCACGCCCTTCGTCTCTCATAAATGTAGTCAGGATTGTGTACAAGGTAGATAAACTTTCGCTCCCCGTATTTTTTCCCTGCAAGCTTCAGAATTTCAAACAATGTATTCCTCTCAACATTTTTGAAAACTTTTTATAGATGTATGAATAATTTGCGTTTCTCCAGTTTGTCTTCTAAGGTAAGTCGTAGGGCCAGTATTGTGTCTTGTTTTCCTACGTTTATCCTGCAATTGATCTTCCGTAATATCGAGTTGTATCAGTTCTTACAAAATTTTGTAAATATGCCGTATCTGCATTTTGGAACCACGAGTTATTAAATGATGGTATGACACCTGTTGTGAAGCCACCTGCGTGTATCCTAAAAACGGTTACACGCCATCTTGACCTACTGAAATATAAATTCTCCATTAGCGCACCCTAATGCCAGAAATGCATGCAGATGGTCCACAAGAATCTCCACACAACGTGCATGTGCCGTCGATCTCTGAAGCTGGACAGTGAAGTGTAACTGTGACAATGTGAAACAGCCCAGACCATGAATCAACCACCTCGTGTCTGGAACGACTTGGTTGACACGTTGGATCCGTACCTTCAGGGGAATACGCCACGCTCTCGTGCGATCATCAGCTCTGTAGAACTAGAGTGGGCATTCGCACTTTATAAAAAAGTACTGTACGTTATTCCTGGCACTTGTTCTCGATATTTTATGAGAACAATAGAGCATGTGAAATTCTTCATTTCATATTGTCTGATTTTTTCCAAGATTCATTTTATGTAAATCATTGAAATACTACAAAAGTTAATCGTTATGTTGCTTGTAACATCGGCTGCGGAATTGAACTATGAACTGAGTACTCCTCTTTGAAAGTAACGTAGCCACAAACTTCAATATCGTCAATGCCAAAGTCTCAATTGAGAAAGAGTGAGAACCTTTTGACAAAATATTCTTTGCAACTAGTCAATACTGCATGTCAGTTTGTTACACAGTGTGAACTAAGTAACTCCTAACACCATTTATTTCATGCAAAGTTTGTCGACGCCCTCCAGAGTACTGCTCGTGACATTTCGACAATAATCACAACATTTCGTGTCCTTATGAGACTACGGCTTCCAGTCTCAGCTATCTAACGGTTGTACCACTACTGTAGAGTGACAAAGCCTTGTACTGTGCGTTACAGATTGTGTGTGAAGCGGACTGAGTGCAATAAAGTTCGATTTCTCGTTTTTATAAGTTTATGTAATAGTGAATCATGACTAAGGGCAACTTTAATAATCTGAGTACATCTTGCCCACCTACAACACCTAATCTTAATCATGAAACGTTTGAAATATATAGTGAATATACTACAGCGAAAAATGCGCGAAAAAGATTGCTACTGTGGTACAGAAGATCAAACGATGGCAGAAGTACAAAAATAAATGGGGAATCGAACTTGGTACTCGGTTAACTAATGATCCACGAAGCGGATATAATGGAAAATGTGAGGTGTGTGGAGTTTTATTCACAATTGCTTCGGCTGAAATAGAAGAGGTGAATGGAAAAATCTTCTGTGGATGTGTTGTTTATACACAAGCACATGACTTGTCATAGTTATGATGCTTGCCTGGACTTGTACTTAGTTGTGGGTGAGATGAACGGTTTATTCTTGATGTTTTCAGGTTAAGCAATACCTGAGAACTAAAAATCATATATATATATATATATATATATATATATATATATATATATATATATATATATACACACATCACAAATGAAAAAAAAAATCTGGGCTGCTTGAGAAGTTTCCGAACTCTGCTCCTGCTTCCACATCTAAAATTTTCATCTTGTAGTGATCAATAAGATGTTAATTCATTAAAGTAGACAAATATATCAAACTGTTAAACATCACGTGTCCTACAACAGTATGCATTGTATTGTAAAACTGAATAAAATCATTAATATTAATTCAACTACAGCATCAAATATTTGTCTTGCTAGAACCAAAATCGAGGCTCTAGTTACAGAGGTGTTGGTGCCATACGGTGTTCTAAGTTCAGTAGATGATCTAAACACAGACAATTTATTTTACTGCTTACAAAACCGTGCTACTAACAAGAAAAAACATAAAGCTATATCCATTTGTGGTACAATATTTTGTGGACAAAAATGACGTTCAAAATAAAATGACAGATGCTTATGAAAACAGTGACGTGTCTGCTGATAGCATGATTCATGCAGTTCAAAAGTTATCTTTCCATAATGTACCAGGGCTAAGTGGTGACAACACATATATTAATTTTGTAGCTAATCATACGTTATTTCCAAATATGAAATGTTTGGTACTGTACCAGATTTGATTCAGGAATAATTGCATGGGACATGTCATGAGTTTTTATCGTATGACATAGACTGTAATTTGGAAAATTTATTCTCATTTTCCCCAATCTTCTGTAAAAAGTGAAGAAATGAAATAAATCATAGAATAAGCAGTTGGAGACATTCATGAAGTGAAACATCATGTGTTAAGAAGAAGGCTCTCCCTTTTACACCACATAGATACATTATTATTAAACTGGGAAGCCTTTAGATGATATTTTCTAGCCTTAGGAGAAATCTATAGAATGATTTTGAAAAATTTATTGGTGCTTAATACACACAATGACTTGACTGAAATTTACTTCCACTTTCGTAGCTGTATTTCAAATTTGTTGAGTAAAACTGTAAAATGCCTAGAAGGAAATTGCATAACGATCTTGAATATGTATAATATTATGGATAATCTTAAAAATAGACTAACAAAAAGAAATCATGATATCTTCTTTGGATATGGAATCAGCAAAAAAATTGAACTGTCATGTTAACCTAAACTGACAAGTAAAATTAATAATTTTTTTATTATTGGTTAACAAATGTTTAGAGTACCTAAACGAATGGTTTCATTTTTGTGACGCAACTGGTTACTGACACAAAATAATATGAATTTAAAAAGCAATGCTGAATCTGGTGAATTTGTTAACGTAGTTGAAAATTTAAAGCTGTAAAACTCGGATTGGATATAGATGAACTTTATGGGGAAATTGGATTATAAAACCAATTACATAATTAAATATATACTGCTGAAGGTTTCGCAGACTTATCCACTGCTCAAAAACGTCAATAGATCTAAATACTAATAGTAAAGTTTTGGACATGGCTGCGTGATCAGCGACTATTTACAAAGCAAAATTAAAGCAATAACAGCCTTCAGTCACAAAAAAGAAGTCTTTTTATCTACGTTTCGGCACTATTATGAGTGCCTTCATCAGAAGTAAAACACTCAAACTGGTCTATAACATAAGTACCAAATAATAGGATATTTTAGTGTAAGTACTGACTAACAGTACAAGAAAGAAACAATACTTAAATGTCACATATAAAATAAATATCAAGCGATAAAGCTTTAGTCACAAAATTTTTGAAATAGAATACATGGAAGGCAAGCTACTGTGGGCTGCTCACATATGTCGAGCTACAGGTACCATCAAACTGAGGCGCCATCGTTAGCAATTGCAGGCAGGTGAACATTACCCCAAGAGTGGCATCTAATAGCCACAAATACAAACAGGTTACTTAACAATCAAAATATGGACAGATGAATATTATGATGAACATTATTTAGTGCATGAAGTAAAATGCAATATTTTATGTGACAGCAGGAGACATGGTAATATTTTGTCTACATAAGAGTTTAGAAGTACAGTTTAAAGGCTGAAAACGCCATTATAGAATTACAAAAGAGCTGAATAACTCAGCAAGTAGAAAGACGATATAACATGAAATGCAGTCAATGTAAACCATTTAATAAACAAAAAATTATGAGTCGACTTAGACAGAAAGAAGTATTTTCGGTAAGTGCACGAGGGAATACGAAATCAAATATCAAGTAATGGTTTTACATAAATCTGTAAAACTGTCATGTCTGTCTGCTTGTCTGTTTGAACACTCTTCTCTCCAAAACCACTAGACGAACTTTCATGAGGTTTTCACCATTAAATTGAGCGTAGCTCCGGGCCCCACACAGGTTTTAGTTCATAAAAAGTGTATCACAGAGAAAAATATCCTGACTTACAGTTTTATCGAAAACCGTCATATGTGTCTGTTTGAACACACTAATCTCTTTCTTGGGATTTTCACAGGCAACTTGAGTATATCTTGAGGTTCCATATGTGCTTTATTTAATCAAAATCGGATCATAGAAGAAAGAAACCGTAACTGAAATTTTTATTCATACTAATATTATAAATGCGAAACTAACTCTATTATGTCTTCATGATAACTGAATGGATTTTGATGAAATATGGTTTGGAGGTAACTTGAGCACTAATGAATGACATAGGATAGTTTAGAAAGTGTATAGCACATGATACTTACGGATTTGAGGAATATTAAACGAATTTGGGAAAAATATTTGCGCTTTGAGAAAGCTGTTTATTCTTTGACTTCTTATCTTTATCATGTATATGAAAATGATTTTATTGGTTGATATGTGCTACATGATACTGTTCAAAGTAATGAATACAATGGTAATTCAGTCTTCAGTGTGTCTAATCTGTACTTCAACACTCTTTACTGCATAACATATACTTTGTATAATGCATAGCTAGTTCAATAGCACAAAGCATATACTGACAATCGTGCCCATGCCCCTCTTTACGCACTGCTCAACATTTACGCTGTGCATGCATTGGCAGAATCTGGGACGTGGTGGGGGAGAGTGGGGCACACATCACGAGGTATATTTACCTGAGGGCAGCTGACGTTATTGCACGTGCAGCAGCTTACTTACTCACCATCACTCATCATATCAAAACTACTAATACGCAAATGCAACTGCAGGTAACGGCCAGTATGTAATAAGAAAAACAGTCCTGTGATGTCTTTGGCCACGACTGCATTCTTTACTTATTCACTTCCGCTCCTGGTGCAGTGGATTTATCGTATGTTCTTTTCTATGTGTTTGACAAGCCCATGTGATGTCGTTTTCTATGGATGGAAATAGTTCTCATTGTATTGGTTGCATGTATGCATGATAATAAGACTTTTCCGAAGATGCTGTGACGCCAGTAAGATTCTCTCAGAATCGGTCATTGTGAAGTAAACTAACAATACCAATCGATCTCGGCTGCAGAAGATTTTCCTATTCACCAGTATAAAATATATTTTTAAACGAATTAAGAAAACAAATAATACCTTACTTCGAAACAAAGCACTTTTTTCCTACCCTTAATAACCAGGAGACCAGCTGTTGCAATGACTGTGGGTACACAGTTAAAAAGGAGGTTCTATGGTCTCCTTATTGCACTTAAGAAAATGCTAAATGCCAAAAGAAATGAAAACGTTTTTCAGCGTCGTGTACTTCGTACAATAGAGGAACAATTCAGAAATGATGATTATATCAGCATGACAATGCACCCTACCATAAAGCAGCATCTTTGATGCATTGGTTTCTGGACAATAAAGTCCCTGAAATGCACTGGAGTGCCCAAAGTCCCGACCTGAATCCAGTGAACCGATTTTGGGATGTGTTAGAAAGTCGAGTTCGCTTGAAACCCGAGCGTCCAATATCATCACTTCCTTATTTTTATGAACTTGAGGAAAACTCGTCTACCATTCCTCGACAGACATTCAGAGACATCACTGAAAGTGTCCCCAGCAGACACACCCCAAATTAATGTCCAACAACAGGTATCCGGATATGTACGATCACATAGTGTACAACGAAAACTGCAGTACTTTGCATCACTATTTTGCTGTGAAAAATTCCTGTTCCCACTATGTTTCATACAATAAGATCGACGCTTAAAATCGGACTATTGTTCATTGGTTTAAGAAATTACTTTAAAAATTCGGCAGAGGAAACTTCAAACCCATACAGAACATCGTATTAGGAGATGAAACTTGGATACATTCGCACGAGCCGAAAATTAACCAGCGGTCAACTGTTGGTTCTTCCAAGCAACTGACAAAAGTGGCTCGTTCGCAGTTCCTTACTGGATTGTTGAATAATGACATGAAGTTAAAGACGCGATTTGTAGTGGTGATTAAAAGCAACTACCACCACCCGAAGATGTCGATCAGTTGTATCGGAGAGACAATGTCAGATTTCACAAGTTAAAGTGAGCACAAGTCATCAAATGCATTTGCGTTTAATAGAACCGAGAGATATTTTCCAGTTCATGCGTTTCATACCCAACATAAATTAGTGCTTTAGTGAACGTCTAGCCTCAGTGTTGAACCTGAATACGTTTGTAGTGATTACTATATTTAAGATTCATGTTTAATAGGTTCTAGGCTTTACGAAGTGACGTCATACGTCCTCATTCCACGTGGTTTTTCTATCAGGGAGGATAGAAAAACACGCATAGATTTTGCCACAAAGTTAGGTGCGATTTTAATGTGCATTCAGCTAAATTTATGTTCAGGCACAATCTCTACTTTTCGTTGCTCCTTGAAAGCGCTTCCTAATTCTGGCCGTATCAGTCAAATCGAAATCAGATCGCGTTAATATTCGTTCCGGAGCCAAAAATTTTGCGTAAAAGAGAAATATCTACAACGCATTTTCACTCAGGCAATGTCAGTTGTGTGTTCCGTCTAGCTGAGAAATGAATAAGAGGCTTTCAGTCTTCACTGCAGTCTGTGACATCGAACAGTTTTCACAACACTGAGTGACAAAACGTTTGCGTTCGTACTATTCTCCAGTGCTCTAGTGCAGCGATTCTCAAGCTGTTGGGAGGCGTCGTAACACTAAACTGGGGTCGCAAGGTTATTGAAAAGAAAAAAAAAAACATGAATTCCAGAACTGATTAATTCACTGAAAGGAAATAAAAGCAAAATATTTTCAGATACAAAAAAAAAACAAAATTCACATTTACACTGATAGATAGTAGTGTATCATCAGTGCGCAATACATTTCATAATTAAAGTTCAGTAATAATTAGCGGCTCCATTGGGTCTTGGTTGCAGAGCAAAGTTTTTTGACTGGGGTAATCCTTCAACTTCTTGTGCACTACCTTTAGGACAGAGGGAACAGGGGACCATCGATTGTGGTTTTGTCAATGCAGCAATTCGGTGTTGCGAAACAATATGTTTACTTATTCTTCGTAATTTGTAACGGTCGTAGCTTGGTAGTTTTAGCAGAAAAATTTTCAATATATCTAGCGCGATTCAGCTACCTATAACTATGGGATTTATGCAACCCGCAACACCTTTATATATCATGCACCAATCAAATTCTCTCCAGCGACAACTTCTTATTTTTTTTTTTTTTTTTTTTTAAGTTCAGCGAACGAGAGAATATGAAAATCTTGCACATGATTTTTGAAGGCGCTGAGAATTGCATAAAACCCATAGGTAGGGACAGATGAATCACTCGTTATGTATACGAGGGTTGAATGAAAATTAATACCTCCACCTTCGTTAATTGGGTTTGGATGGGAATATTTTAATAAATCAAAAGCAGAATTAATCCCTAGAATGTGATCTTTAATTACCAATATTCACTTTTCCACATAATCACCAGCCAATTGGATACATTTCTACCAACGATGAACAAGTTTTCTGAATCCGTCATGGGGGAAGTCGACACTCTGTTTCCGTTACCACAGTCTCACAGTTCTGTCAACGTTTTCAGCAGAAGCATTATGATGTCCTCGCAGATTTTCTTTCATTATCGGGAACAGATGGAAGTCAGGCGTTGCTAAATCTGGACTCTATGGAGGATGCCGTATGGTGGTGAGATTCAGTCTTTCATTTCAGGAGTCAGCATCCGGGATACCCATCGTACACAGATCTTCCGATAGCCAAGCAAAGCAATAATGTGATCCACACGTCCTTGTGAAATGCCGATTGTGCTTGCAGTTTCTCTCTGAGTGATACGATGATCGTCCTGAATCAACCTGTCAACATTTTGCTTGTGAAACTCGGTGGTTGCTGTCACAGGACGTCTAACTCTGTCACGCAGGTCAGATGTTCCCGCCTCAACATCTTTAAACTTACTCACCCAAATACGCACAGTACTCGCATCAACAAAATCACCGTAAACTGCTTTTATTCTTTGATGAATCTCCTTTGAGGTAACACCTTCTGCTGTCAAGAATTAAATGACTGAACGTTGCTTAAAACGCATTGACCGACCATCAGCGCAGGGTTACATACTTTACACTGTAACAACACATCCGTTCAATGCCAAGACTTCCGCCAACTGTTCAAATGTATGTGAAATCTTATGGGACTTAACTGCTAAGGTCATCAGTCCCTAAGCTTACGCACTACT
This sequence comes from Schistocerca americana, assembly GCF_021461395.2. Lineage (NCBI taxonomy): Eukaryota > Metazoa > Arthropoda > Insecta > Orthoptera > Acrididae > Schistocerca > Schistocerca americana. Next base: position 159,089,395 of record NC_060124.1, on the reverse strand, counting down.
TAACCTAAATTGTCCTAAGGACAAACACACACATCCATGCCCGAGGGAGGACTCGAACCTCCGCCGCGACCAGCCGCACAGTCCATGACTGCATCGCTTCGCCGTGCGGGTCTAGGCGCTACAGTCTGGAACCGCGCGACCGCTACGATCGCAGGTTCGAATCCTGCTTCGGGCATGGATGTGTGTGGTGTCCTTAGGTTAGTTAGGTTTAAGTAGTTCTAAGTTCTAGGGGACTGATGACCCCAGAAGTTGAGTCCCATAGTTCTCAGAGCCATTTGAACCATTTTTTGCATCGCTTCAGATCGCTCGGCTAATCCCGCGCGCCAGACTTCCGCCAACTGGAGCTGTAGAGAAGACACTATGGAGCAAGCCAGTGCCTTGTGACCTCCACCCCCCCCCCCCTTTTTCTCTCTTTACTCCGTTTCATTCGCTGATCTTTCCTCTTCTTTCTTTCTTCTTCGTACCGCGGATATATCTCAGGGCTTTCAATGTAGATATGTAATGAGAAGGGGCCACATGCGTGTGGTGGTTCACGATACCGTAGGGAGCGTCACTCGTGCCTCTGGTTTGAGAAGACTGATGACTGAAGTGCGAACACTTCTCAAAATAAAAACAGGTATGCGCTCTCTTTTCTTTTCAAAACAATAATCCATAAGTCACTTACAGTTGGAGTAATTCGTTTCTGAAGTGTGTGTAGTGGTCATTGATACTTAAAAGATTGTTTCAGTAATTCTATCACTGTCCGTTTATGAGTTACTAAGCAACGTATCAACAAGCTGACTATGCAGTGATTAATAAATCACTTCTCGCTTGCTTTAAGCACCGAGACGATTACTATGCCGCTCATGTAAGTCTTTGGTAGTTATTATCAAGCTATTGTCCGTAAATTGTGGATAATGTTACTGAATCCTACACGCGACGATAACGCCAGATATCCAGCCGCGTATCTTAAACTCCGCGCCGACATTTGAGAATTCGCGCGCGATTTGTTTGCACCAAACTCGGGCCGTGGTTCCTAGAATAATTTTTAAATCAACTTCGGGTTGTAAATTAACAATTCTATGCCCATTCACGAAAGTTACAGAAGATCCGCACTCGACGACTACTTGATCGCGCACTCTATCAACACGGAAATTTTTGTTCTTACAAAAAGAAAACTTGCATAATGCAACAAGGTGATTTGCTATGTCAAAACATATTTATATCTATCTCATTTAAACTCATTACCTATTAAGTGTTGTACATAATTAAATTTTTTACTCTGCAAATAATCAATAAAATTTAGAAATGAATTACATGTATAAAAAAATCTCAAGTTTATATGACGTCATGGGGTCACTACTTGTTTCGACTCCCCTACACTCACGTGACGCTAAGTAGATCCAACTATGTTGGACATACTCATATAATGCTACAACGTGCATCACAACTGTTGAAGAGATCCGAAAGTGGAGGCATTCCTTTTCAGTCAACTCTCGTACATGTATCTACATAGAAGGTGAACATTAATAATACTGATAAACTGCAGGAACGGATTCCTGACTGCAAATGGAGGAAAAAGGTGATATGAAACTGTATCTGGAAATGCATAGTTGTCACGGTAGATGTCGCTGTCTAATGAAAGTTCTTCTGTTCACTTGTCCTGTATTCCTTGTGTGTTGCAGGCCGTGTGACTGACGCAGCGTGCTGTAAGCAGCAGAATGGAGCGGTATTCGTGTCGGAAACCAGCCGAGATGGTGTTTGTGTACGGCCAAACAGATGGAAACGATAGGGAGGGAGCATGGCCATATCAAAACAAGTACCCTCACAGACACCAACCACATCACAAAATATTTCAAGCCCTTTTTGGGAATTTGGGTGATCATGGGTCCTTTCAGACAGACGAACGCGCAGGGAGGGGACGAATTGTGCGTACACCAGATTTGGAGGAGCACGTTCTACAGGATTTAGAGGCGAACCCAAGTATAAGCTCCAGGCAAGTGGTCCGCCAACAAGATGTAAGCCAAAGTACGATTATGTGTATCCCGCATGGCAACCGCTACCACCCCTAACACCTGAAGCGAGTGCGAGAATTAACAGCAGCGGATTTTCCTCTACGGGAAGGATTTTGTCGATGGTTTTTGCACCAGACCATCACAAAAAAATGGTTCAAATGGCTCTGACAAGGGAACCTCCCCATCGCACCCCCCTCAGATTTAGTTGTAAGTTGGCACAGCGGATAGGCCTTGAAAAACTGAATACAGATCAATCGAGAAAACAGGAAGAAGTTGTGTGGAACTATGAAAAAAATTAGAAAAATATACAAACTGAGTATTCCATGGGAAGATAGGCAACACCCAGGAGAATGTAAGCTAAGGAGCGCCGTGGTCCCGTGGTTAGCGTGAGTAGCTGCGGAACCAGAGGTCCTTCGTTCAAGTCTTCCTTCGACTGAAAATTTTACTTTCTTCATTTTCGCAGAGTTATGATCTGTCCGTTCGTTCACTGACGTCTCTGTTCACTGTAATAAGTTTAGTGTCTGTGTTTTGCGACCGCACCGCAAAACCGTGCGATTAGTAGACGAAAGGACGTGCCTCTCCAATGAAAACCGAAAACATTTGATCGCAAGGTCATAGGTCAACCGATTCCTCCACAGGAAAACAAGTCTGATATATTCTATACGACACAGGGACGGCAGGTGCGACACATGACAGGAATATGTTGTCGACCCACCTAACTTGTACACTTAGCGAATGGGTAAAAAGATTCTTCTACTTTGCCCGATTTAGGTTTTCTTGTGGATGTGATAGTCACTCCCAAAGACGTGATGAAAACATAAGAATTTGTCACATAAACTGAAAATAAAAAATTAAACTTTTCACTCGAGGGAAGACTTGAACCTAGGACCTCTAGTTACGTAGCTGCTCTCGTTAACCACGAGACCACGGCGCTCCTTGACTCCCTGTCTCCTTGATGTTGCCTATCTTGCGCATGGACTACTCAGTTTGTATATTTTACTAATTTTTTTCATAGTTCCACACAACTTCTTCCTGTTTTCTCGATTGATCTGTGTTCAGTTTTTCAAGGCCTATCCACGGTGCCAACTTATAACTAAATCTGAGGGGGTGCGATGGGGAGGTTCCCTTGTGAGCACTATGGGACTTAACTTCTGAGGTCATCAGTCCCCTAGAACGTAGGACTACTTAAACCTAACTAACGTAAGGACATCACACACACCCATGCCCGAGGCAGGATTCGAACCTGCAACCGTAGCGGTCGCGTGGTTCCAGACTGTAGCGCCTAGAACCTCTCGGCCACCCCGGGCAGCCAGACCATCACAGTGATGGAATTTCTGTCATCAGTCGTCTTTACAGATGACGCAACCTATACCAGAACTGGCATCATCAGTCTGCGTAATCGTCATCTGTGAGCTACAGACAATCATCGGAGAATGGTTGAGGTGTCTCATGAGCATCGGTTCAGCATCAATGTGTGGGCAGGAATTCTTGGCGACCACATTCTTGGACTGGTTATTTTTCCACAATGCATCGACAAAGGAACATACCTGGACTTCTTGCGGAATACTCTGCCTGGGCTGCTTTGGAATGTGACTTTGGCAATACGACACGTTATGTGGTTTCTGCACAACAGAGCACCACCTCACTTCCGCATTCCGCATTATAGTTCGCCGAAACCTCAATAGCGTCATCTCCAGATGTTGGATAGGACGCGGAAGCCCTGTAGCATGTCTTGCTACATCACCAGACTTAACCTCCCTGTAGCGTGTTCACGACGCCTGCAACGCTACTCGGAGAAAGGTTGAAACACGCGAAAAATCCATAAAGCAACATGTGAACGCGTGCATTGCATCCCATGGAGGCCACTTTGAACATGTGTTGTGACCTGGATGCAATGCAGCTCTGTACTGTGTTCCGAGACGATTTCTTGTCGTTGTGCGCACTTTGTCCATTTCTAGACACATGTTCACAGTACATCTTTTCCTCTATTTCCCGTCGGGAACCCCTCCCTGCAGTTTGGCGGTTTTATTAATGTTCACCCTGAAACCCGCCAGGTTAGCCGAGAGCGCTAATGAGCTGCTCCCTGGACTCGGGTAGACGCGCCGGCCCCGGATCGAATCAGCCCGGCAGATTAACGTCGTGGGCCAGTGTGTCGGCCAGCCTGGATGTGGTTTTCCCGATAGGTGAATACCGTGCTGGTCCCCACATCCCGCCTCAGTTACTTTACACGCAGACATTTGTAACACTTATGCACTATTTCATGGTCTCCACTAGACGCAGGCAGTTGGGGTACACTGATTCCGTCCTGGTGGGTGTGGGGTGGCGGCAGGAACGGCATCCGGCCACCCCTTTAAATTAACCTTGACAAATCCGTTGTAACCACAACCGACCCTGCGAACATTGCGGCGCAGCAGCACAAGTGAAAGAATGAAAGAAAGAAAGAAAGAATTTATATTCACCCTGAGTACTTTTATCGTTTGATGAATGGAGGAGTGGTGCGGGGGAGGGGGGGAGCGACGAAAGTTCAGATTGAAATAGTGAATACTGAAAGGTTGAGAAACGCTGCTCTAGCATCCGGAAACCATACGCCGCGTAGTTGCAGTACATAAGCCGCTCTGCGACCCAGCGGCCGCACGCGGGAGGCGCTCCCAGTGGTCACCCGGCGCCGGCACTCAGCGTTCCTCCGCTGCCACCTCCCAGGTGAATCACGTGACCGACTGCGACCCCCGTCACCAGGGGCGGGCGGCTACAGTAGCTAACCAGCACACCGCCTCTGCCGGCAGGTTGCACAAGCAGCTCCGTCCAAACACTGCATGTCCATTTCTACATCTACACACAGGGTGTTTCCGCAAGAGCGTGCAAAAATGTAACAGGACATAGGGAAGCCTCAACTGAACAATTTGTCTACTGCTTTGTCTAGCATTACTGTTTTCCAGTTCATTTACCACTAACATGCGTACAAGTTTACATGTACTGCGCTGTTTATTTACACGTACATTCTCTATTTCCTGCAAGGAAACAAAGAGGACGAGCCTGATGACTAGGAAGTCATGATGCGGGTTTTGGTTACTTTGCTTGTCCATAAGGAGGCTCTGTTGTATCGTATCTACATCGTCCCATGACAGAACGTACTGTGAATCAACGACAGACCCATTCATTAGTCAGTGTTCTTCAGAGACGCACAGTACAATACGGTAGAGCTGTACCAGTATAGTTTCCCAGCACTCATTGACGTGAACCTCGTGTATGGGGAAAAACGTTGCAATTTTCTCACTGTTTGTGGTACAAGTAACGATTTTCTAACAGGCGTCATCCGTCACGACGAGTTTTTATTTCCATCGATCGACGAATGCCGGAGACTGCTTCATTGGAAAGAAAAAAACAAGGGACCTGGCTACATGAGTACCACTCGAATACCCAGTTACGTAGAGAAGGTGCTGGAATGTGTTGCAGCAGACCCCACTACAAGTACTCGTCGTATTGCACATGAAATGGGCGCTGCATATACTACGTGTGATGAGTACTCCACGTACAACAATTACACCCGTATCATCCATAACGAGTATATGCAGTGCTTGTGACTGACATTGAACCAAGGGTCGCATTGTGTCAGTGGTTGTCTCAACAATCGATTAACCGGCCACATATCCGTCAGATCGTGCTGTTCACTGACTATTTCTGACAAAGGCCTTCTTGGCCGAAAGCTTATTTTGTGACAGTCTTTTTATTGTGCCTATGTGAGATTCATCATTTCCGCTATGAGGTGAGTAGCAACTATTCTTTTCATAATACAGTTAAATATGTCACCTACACAATTGCATTACTATACATCAGTTATTTCTTGGTGTTTCGGGTTTTTTTTTTTAGTGTATTTGGTAATCACGACGAGTGTTTATTTCCATCAATCGACGAATGCCGGAGACTGCTTCATTGGAAAGAAAAAAACGAGGGACCTGGCAACATGAATACCACTCGAATACCCTGTTACGTAGAGAAGGTGCTGGAACGTGTTGCAGCAGACCCCACTGCAAGTACTCGTCGTATTGCACATGAAATGGGCGCTGCATATACTACGTGTGATGAGTACTCCACGTACAACAATTACACCCGTATCATCCATAACGAGTATATGCAGTGCTTGTGACTGACATTGAACCAAGGGTCGCATTGTGTCAGTGGTTGTCTCAACAATCGATTAACCGGCCACATATCCGTCAGATCGTGCTGTTCACTGACTATTTCTGACAAAGGCCTTCTTGGCCGAAAGCTTATTTTGTGACAGTCTTTTTATTGTGCCTATGTGAGATTCATCATTTCCGCTATGAGGTGAGTAGCAACTATTCTTTTCATAATACAGTTAAATATGTCACCTACACAATTGCATTACTATACATCAGTTATTTCTTGGTGTTTCGGGTTTTTTTTTTTAGTGTATTTGGTAATCACGACGAGTGTTTATTTCCATCAATCGACGAATGCCGGAGACTGCTTCATTGGAAAGAAAAAAACGAGGGACCTGGCAACATGAATACCACTCGAATACCCTGTTACGTAGAGAAGGTGCTGGAACGTGTTGCAGCAAACCCCACTGCAAGTACTCGTCGTATTGCACATGAAATGGGCGCTGCATATACTACGTGTGATGAGTACTCCACGTACAACAATTACACCCGTATCATCCATAACGAGTATATGCAGTGCTTGTGACTGACATTGAACCAAGGGTCGCATTGTGTCAGTGGTTGTCTCAACAATCGATTAACCGGCCACATATCCGTCAGATCGTGCTGTTCACTGACTATTTCTGACAAAGGCCTTCTTGGCCGAAAGCTTATTTTGTGACAGTCTTTTTATTGTGCCTATGTGAGATTCATCAGTTCCGCTATGTGGTGAGTAGCAACTATTCTTTTCATAATACAGTTAAATATGTGACCTACACAAATGCAATCCCGAAATTTCATTACTATACATCAGTTACTTCTTGGTGTTTCGCGTTTTTTTCCATCAGTGTATATGGTAATCTCGACGAGTGATTATTTCCCTCGATCGACGAATGCAGGAGACTGCTTCATTGGAATGAAAAAAATGAGGGACCTGGCAACATGAGTACCACTCGAATACCCAGTTACGTAGAGAAGGTGCTGGAACGTGTTGCAGCAAACCCCACTGCAAGTACTCGTCGTATTGCACATGAAATGGGCGCTGCATGTACTACGTGTGATGAGTACTCCACGTACAACAATTACACCCGTATCATCCATAACGAGTATATGCAGTGCTTGTGACTGACATTGAACCAAGGGTCGCATTGTGTCAGTGGTTGTCTCAACAATCGATTAACCGGCCACATATCCGTCAGATCGTGCTGTTCACTGACTATTTCTGACAAAGGCCTTCTTGGCCGAAAGCTTATTTTGTGACAGTCTTTTTATTGTGCCTATGTGAGATTCATCAGTTCCGCTATGTGGTGAGTAGCAACTATTCTTTTCATAATACAGTTAAATATGTGACCTACACAAATGCAATCCCGAAATTTCATTACTATACATCAGTTACTTCTTGGTGTTTCGCGTTTTTTTCCATCAGTGTATATGGTAATCTCGACGAGTGATTATTTCCCTCGATCGACGAATGCAGGAGACTGCTTCATTGGAATGAAAAAAATGAGGGACCTGGCAACATGAGTACCACTCGAATACCCAGTTACGTAGAGAAGGTGCTGGAACGTGTTGCAGCAAACCCCACTGCAAGTACTCGTCGTATTGCACATGAAATGGGCGCTGCATATACTACGTGTGATGAGTACTCCACGTACAACAATTACACCCGTATCATCCATAACGAGTATATGCAGTGCTTGTGACTGACATTGAACCAAGGGTCGCATTGTGTCAGTGGTTGTCTCAACAATCGATTAACCGGCCACATATCCGTCAGATCGTGCTGTTCACTGACTATTTCTGACAAAGGCCTTCTTGGCCGAAAGCTTATTTTGTGACAGTCTTTTTATTGTGCCTATGTGAGATTCATCAGTTCCGCTATGTGGTGAGTAGCAACTATTCTTTTCATAATACAGTTAAATATGTGACCTACACAAATGCAATCCCGAAATTTCATTACTATACATCAGTTATTTCTTGGTGTTTCGGGTTTTTTTTTAGTGTATTTGGTAATCACGACGAGTGCTTATTTCCATCGATCGACGAATGCCGGAGGCTGCTTCATTGGAAAGAAAATAACGAGGGACCTGGCTACATGAGTACCACTCGAATACCCAGTTACGTAGAGAAGGTGCTGGAACGTGTTGCAGCAAACCCCACTGCAAGTACTCGTCGTATTGCACATGAAATGGGCGCTGCATGTACTACGTGTGATGAGTACTCCACGTACAACAATTACACCCGTATCATCCATAACGAGTATATGCAGTGCTTGTGACTGACATTGAACCAAGGGTCGCATTGTGTCAGTGGTTGTCTCAACAATCGATTAACCGGCCACATATCCGTCAGATCGTGCTGTTCACTGACTATTTCTGACAAAGGCCTTCTTGGCCGAAAGCTTATTTTGTGACAGTCTTTTTATTGTGCCTATGTGAGATTCATCAGTTCCGCTATGTGGTGAGTAGCAACTATTCTTTTCATAATACAGTTAAATATGTCACCTACACAAGTGCATTCCCGAAATTTCATTACCATACATCAGTTATTTCTTGGTGTTTCGGTTTTTTTTTATAGTGTATTTGGTAATCACGACGACTGTTTACTTCCTTCGATCGACGAATGCCGGAGACTGCTTCACTGGAAAGAAAAAAACGAGGGATCTGGCAACATTAGTACCACTCGAATACCCTGTTACGTAGAGAAGGTGCTGGAACGTGTTGCAGCAGACCCCACTGCAAGTACTCGTCGTATTGCACATGAAATGGGCGCTGCATATACTACGTGTGATGAGTACTCCA